>NC_057862.1:476960980-477261293 GCF_019393635.1 Dromiciops gliroides | reverse complement strand
ATTAAGGGAGATATAGTTCTAAGCAAAATAAATTCTAATTAAGTAGGATAGATCTTGAAGAGGGATTTAAAAGAAAAGAAAGAAAGGATAAGAATCTCTGAAGGGGTGCAAAGTAAAAAGAAGAGAACAGAAGCAGATTATACCAAACCTAGAATACTAGTGTTGAGCACACTTATTCTTTCTCATCACCCACTTCTTTTTTTTAATAAAGTATTTTATTTTTTCCTGTTACATGTAAAGATAGTTCTCAACTTTTGTTTATACAAGCTTTCCAATTTCAGATTTTCCTCCCTCCCTCCCCTCCCTCCCCCTCCCCTAGACAGCAGGTAATCTGATATAGGTTTTATATGTATATATATATATATATGTATATATGTATGTATATATACATATATACACGTATACATGTATATATGTATATATATGTATACACACATATATATACATATATACACACACATATATATACATATATATACACATAATAACATTAAACATATTTCTGCATTAGTCATGTTATAAGAGAAAAATCAGAGCAATGATGAAAAACCTCAAAATAGAAAAACAACAGCACCCAAAACAAAAGAAATAGTATGGTTCATTTAGCATCTATACTCCACAGTTCTTTTTTTTCCCCTAGATTTGGAGATCCTCTTCTATCATGAGTTCCCTGGAACTCTTCTGTACCATTGCATTGGTGAGAAGAATATAGTTCATCACAGTAGATAAACACACAATGTTGATGATACTGTGTACAATGTTCTTCTGGTTCTGCTCATCTCACTCATCATCAGCCCTCGCAGGACCCTCCAGGTTTCATCACCCACTTCTTTATAAAAAAAAAACAGGGTAGGGAACAAATGGAAGGAAAAATATAAGAGAAATGGATGGAGGGAAACACAATTACCAATAATCACTGTGAAATTACAGGGGATAGAATTATCTACAAAGTAGAAAAAGATGGTAGAATAGGTGAGAAAGCAAAATCCAATGAAATGTTTTTAAGAAACATACTTGAAGCAGATATATTCACACAAAATTAAAATAAGAGGCTGGAACAAAATCTATTATATTTCAGCTAATGTAAAAAAGGCAGATATACCAGGCAGGATATCAGACAGGGCAGATAACAAAAATAAACTTGAGAGATAAATAGGGAATTTAAATTTGATGAAAGGTACCATAGACAATAAACTAATATCAACAGTAAGCATATGTGTACCAAATGACATAGCCACTACATAATAGAATTAAGGGAAAATACACAATTAACATCCATAGCTGTGAATATAAATTGATTAACTCACCCATTAAATGGAAGAAGATAGAAGAATGGATTTAGAAACAGGAAGCCAACAATATATTGTTTTCAAGAAACACTTGAAACTGCTTGATACACATAGGCTTAAAATAAGGGTTTTCATAAGAATTGGTTATGTTTCAGCTGAAGTAAAAAAGGCAGAAGTAACAATCATGATTTCAGAAAAAGCAAAAAAAATAGACTAAATTAAGAGATAAACAGGGAATTACATTTTGTTAAAAGATACTATAGACAATGAATTAATATCAATATTGAACATATATTTACCAAATGATAAAGCATCTAAATTCTTAAAGGAAATGTTGAACGGGTTATAGAAAGGAATAGACAATAAAACTATACTAGTGAGGGACCTCAATTTACTTCAACTGCTATCTAGCTACATCTAACCACAAAACAATAATAAGTTAAAGACATGAATAGAATTTTAGAAGAGTTAGATATGATGAACTTTTGGAGAATAATGAATGGGAAAAGAAAGGAGTATGCCTATTCTCACCTTTGTATGGCACCTTCAAAAAATAACCAATTATTAAGGTATAAAAACCTCACAAACAAAACCAGAAAACCAGATATATTAAATGCATAGTTTTCTGATAACAATGCAACAAAATAACATTCAATAAAGAACCTTTCACAATACAGATTAAATTAATTAGAAAAAAGTTTATACTGGAAGAAATGTTCTTAGAGTACACTACATGAAATTCTTTTCTATTTCCTGCCCATAAAGCCTCCACTCTATGTGCCTGTTTTTTTAAAAAACATATTGTGGGTACCAGTGTATCACTTATCTTGTTTATTTCTCATCCATTACTCTCATTAAGTGACTGATCCACAACATTTTTCAGATAACAAACTTCTTAAGTGGTATCAATTATGCCATTTCTTGCATACAGGGCCATCCACTAAAATTATCCTGCAACTTACCTGTGTCCCACTCGGCATCTATCTTTCCTCTTTGGGTCACCTATAATTTAGATTCTTTGAGCTTGTGGTATTCTAAGGTTCCCAACCATATAATATTGTGGGAGAACATTTGATTTTAATACATGGGGTACCTGTGCTAGGAAGTATCTTTGGATTGTTAAGAAGCACTGAAAAAGTTCTCAGATGCAACACATTTGTAACACAAGCTGCAACATGATTCAATAGGAAAAGAGTATGTTGCTCCTTTTCTATTCATTCTGGATAAACACATTATTCACATTCAGTGCCTACATCAGATATATTTATTAATAGGTTCATCCAAACAACTGGCCATTCCACTGCCTTTCAAAGTCTGTACATAAACTTTTTCCTACCATTCACTTTTTACTTTGTGGATTATTGAGTTTTCTATTTGTAGTTATTTTGTATATATTTTGTGCTTACTTTTCTGTTGTTTTTCCCAAGTAGAATGTAAACTTCTTCAAGTCAGGACTACGGTGTTTTTGTCTCTGTGTCTCTAGCACTGAGCTGGTGTATGTCTAGCAAAAATATGTTCTTAAGATATAATTGTTGAATTAAATTGGATCATAATCAGATAACTTAGGAGACTTTGCTGTGCTCTAGGGCTTGAGTTAATCAGCCCAATGTGTTCTTCAAAGAAGACCACCATCTATAAGGAATATGTTTCTCTTTTGAACTTTTCAAAAGATGCTACTCCATGAGAATAACAAACACCTTTGGTAAGGACACATTTGGCTGTGGGATGCCTTCCTAGTCATTAATAATCTATGGTTCGGGGCAGAGCCAAGATGGTGGATTAGAGACAGCAACCCAGCAAAACTATCACAACTTTTTCCTCCAAACAACTTTAAAATAACTACTTAAGTTGAATTTTGAAGTGACAAATGCAACAAAAGTTCAAAGTGAGACATAAGGAGGTCTACAGGAGAGGTGTATGATATTGGGATGGGTGCCAACCCAAAGCATATGTGATGGCAGCATCAGCAGCAAGCTTTGGAAGCAGTTGTAATAGTGGTAGCATTAACAGCATAGATGCTCCTGGGAATTCTCAGTCCAGAGATGGTAAGGGGGTCATACAACAGGTCAGAAAGAGAGTATAGGGGACCCTTTGCTGGCACTGTATATTTGATGCTGATTGGCAACTCTATTACCTATAAACAGTTCTAGATTGCAGTTCCATGGTGGAGAGGAGTGCTTGTGGTTGGTTACAAGGAAGCAGGGGCTCTGGACACAGTTCCAAAGCAGAAAGGAACACTGTAACTAAAGGAGAAAGGGGGTTCTAGTCACAGTTCCAGGACCAAAAGGAGCACTGGTGCTTTAGACTTCAGGAGAGCAGAGGTCCTTTTTGGGTAAAGATCAAAATACAGACCAGGATAGCAATGACCATGCCTTTCCACAGATCATACCACCCTGGAAACACTGGAAAACTTGAAGACCCCCCAGAACTTTTTCAAAAACAGAAACATAAAAATGCCTGAAGCTTATGTGAGCAGAGCCCAACATTAACATAAAGTTCAAAGTAAATAAAGTGGACAAACAACACCAACACCACCACCAACAAAAAACCTTTGACCATAAAAAACTACTATGGTGGCTGGGAAGAACAAGATACAAACTCAGAAGAAAACAATATGAAAACCCTAACAACCAAAGTATTGAGAAAAAAGCTAACTGAACACGAGTCCACTAATAATTCCTGGAAGAGTTAAGGAAAGAGATAAAGAGAGGTAGAAGAAAAATGGAAAAAAGAAAGCAAGTGATGTAAGAAAATTATAAAAGAGAATTAATAGCTTGGTAAGAGGCACAAAAATACTGAAGAAAATAATACCTAATGAAAAAGGAGGTACAAAAATTCACTGAGAAAAGAATTCTTTAAAAATTAGAATTGGGCTAGTAGAAAGCTAATGATTCTATAAGACATCAAGTAAACAACAAAACAAAGTCAAAAGAATAAAAAATAGAAGAAAATATGAAATATCTCATAGAAAAATAACTGACCCAGAAAACAGATCAAGGAGAAAATAATTTTTGAATAATTCAACTACTTGAAAGCCATGATAAAAAAGAGGCCTAGGCATGATAATTTAATAAATTATAAAGGAAAACTGCCCCATATATCTTAGCTCCAGTGGGTAAAATGAAACTGATAAGAATCTGCTTGATCACCTCCTGAAAGAGATCCCCAAAATGAACACTCCCAGGAATATTATAGTCCAGATTCCCAGGCTCCCATGTTAAGCAGAAAATACTGCAAGGAGCCCAGAAAGAAACAATTCAAATATTGTGGAGCCACAGTTAGGATCTTAGCACCTTCCACATTAAGAAGTAGAGTGCTTGAATATGATATTCTAGAAGGCACCAGAACTAAGGATTACAACCAAGAATTACCCATCCAGAAAAACTGAGTATTATCCTTTGATGGAAAAGGATATTTAATGAAATAGAGGACTTTTAAGCATCCCTAATGAAAAGATAGAACCACATAGAAAATTTGACATATGAGCACAAGATTCAAGAGAAGCAAAAACATTAAAGAGAAAACATGAGACTTAAAGTTAAACTATTTACAATCCTATATGGGAAGATGATACTTGTATTTCCTAAGAACTTTATATTTGTAGGACAGTTAGAAGCCCTTTATATAGACAGATTAGAAAAATGTCAGTTTACATCCCAATCCTAAGAAGGGAAATGCCAAGGAATGTTCAAATTACCAAAACATTTGAGCTCATTTCACATATCAGCAAAGTTCTGCTTAAAATTCTGCAAGCCAGGCTTCAGTATATGTAAACCAAGAATTACCAGAAGAAGCAGGCTTGGTTTTTATATAATTTTTTTTGGTGAGGCAATTGGGGTTAAGTGACTTTCTCAGGGTCACACAGCTAGTAAGTGTTAAGTGTCTGAGGCTGGATTTGAAACTCAGGTCCTCCTGAATCCAGGGCCAGTGCTCTATCCACTACGCCACCTAGCTGCTCCCAAGCAGGCTGGTTTTTGAAGAGGGAGAAAAGAGCCAGAGACCAATTGCCAGCAGTTGTTTTGAATATGGAGAAAGCAACAGTTCCAGGAAAAATGCCCATCTACTTCACTGACTATTCTGAAGCCTATGTGATCACCACAAAATGTGGCAAGTGCTCAAAGAAGTGGGAGTACCAGATCATCTTACTTTTTTTTCCTGAGTAAACCAAAGTCAAGAAGTGACAGTTAGAATGAAACATGGAACAGCTGATTGGTTTAAGATTGGAAATGAAGTACAAATACGTTTGTACATTGTCACCTTTTTTATTTACTTATATGCAGAGTGCATCATTAGAATGCCAGGCTGGATCAATATAAAACAAAATTAAGGTTGCTGTAGAAATAATCAACAATCTCAGATGTTCAGAGAATACTGCTCTGATGGCAGAAAGTGAAGAATTAAGAAGCATTTGATGAGGGTGAAAGAAAGTATAAAATAGTTGGCTTGAAGCTTAAATCAATCACTTGCTAAACAAATAGAGGAGAAAGAATGGAAGCAGGTCAGATTTTATATTCTTGGGCTAAAGATCACTGCAGACTTTGAGAGTTAGAGGAGGATAGAAAAGGCTGGCATGCTATGGTTCATAGGATCATGACGAGTCAAACATGACTGAATGACTGAAAAACAAACATAAACAGAAGGCATAGGTCTGAGTCAATTGCACTGGGATGAGCTCAAAAAAATTAAGAGGTGAGAAAGAGGATGTACTGGGAGAAGGGGGAAGAGAGAGGTTAGAATGAGAAAAAATTTCTAACATATAAGAGGTGTGCAAGGAATATGATTTTATAGTGAAGGAGAAAATAGGAGGAGGTAGCAGGCAATATTGAACCGCATTTTCATCAGAATTAGTTCAAAGGATGTGTGTGTTGTGGTGTGTGTGTGTGTGTGTGTGTGTGTGTGTAACATACACCATGCTCAGTTGGGGCATAGATATTTATCTTACCAACAAAAGAAACAGGAAGGAAGGGAATAAGAGAAAAGGGTGGGTCATAAATGTGAGGGGCAGTTAAGGGAGACAGGAACCAAAAGCAAAACAACTTTTGAGGAGGGAAAGGATAAAAAGAGAAGAATAAATAGAAGAAAATAGGATGATACAGAAATGCACAGTTAGTAATCATGACTATGAATGTGAATAGGCAGAGTTCACCTACAAAATGGAAGCAGATAGCAGAATGCATAAGAAACAAAATCCAACAATAAGATGTTTACAAGAGACACACTGAAACAGAAACACACACACACACACTCACATACACAGAGTTAAATTATGTGATGGAACAGAAATATCACATGTTTCAGCTGAAGTGAAAAATGCAGGGGTACCATCATGATCTCAGGCAAAGTAAAAACAGAAATAGACCTAATTAAAAGAGATAATCAGAGAAACTACAATTTGATAAAAGGTACCACAGATAATGAAGGAATATAAAATGTTTACAGCAAGGTTCTCTGATAAAGTCCTCTTTTCTCAAATATATAGGAATGGAGTCAAGTTTATAATATAAAGAGCCATTCCCCATTTGATAAATTTTCAAGGGATATGAACAGGTAGTTTTCAGAAAAACAAATAAATACTTTGTTTTATTTGTTAACCCTTCATGAGTCCATTTGGGGTTTTCTTGGCAAAGATAGTGGAGTGGGTTGCCATTTCCTTCTTCAGGTCATTTTACAGATGAAGAAACTGAGGCAAACAGGGTTAAGTGACTTGCCCAGGGTTACACAGCCAGTAAGTATCTGAGACCAGATTTGAACTCAGGAAAATGAGTTTTCTTAACTCTAGTCCTGGCACTCCATCCAGTGTACCACCTAGCTTCCCTAGCTTCCCTAAATAAAAGTTATCTAAAATAATATGAAATAAAGAAATAATAAAAGCTATATATAGTGATATGAAAAATTCTCTAAAATGCTATTAATTAGAGAAAAACAAATCAAAAATCAAAATAACTCTGAACTATTGTCTCACACCCATCAGAAAATACAAATGCTGGAAGGGATAAGGGAAAATAGGTACACTAATGAATTGTTGGTGGATTTGTGAACTGGTCTGATCATTCTGAAGAACAATTTAGAACTATGCCCAAAAGGGTATAAAAATGTGCATACAGTTTTACCTGGAAATAATACTAATAGGTCTGTGTTTCAAAGAGATAAAAGAATATCAAAAAAGTACCCATATTTGCAAAGACTATTTATAGTAGCTCTTTTTGTGAATGCAAAGAATTGGAAATTGAAGGGATATCTATCAATTGGGGGAATGACTGAACAAGTTGCTGCACATGATTATGATGGGATACTATTGTGCTATAAGAAATGATGAGAGGGGTCAGCTAGGTGGTGCTAGGCAGCTAGGATAGAGCACCAGCCCTGGATTCAGGAGGACCCGAGTTCAAATCTGGCCCCAGACACTTGACACTCACTAGGTGTGTGATCCTGGGCAAGTCACTTAACCCCAATTGCCTCACCAAAAAAAAGAAAAGAAAAGAAAAGAAAAGAAAAGAAAAGAAAAGAAAAGAAAAAGAAATGATGAGAGGGATGGTTTCAGAAAACCACAGGAAGACACATGAGCTGATGTAAAGTGACGTGAGCAGAACCAGAAAATCATTGTACACAGTAACATTGTAATGATGATCAATTGTGACAGACTTTATTCAATACATTTCCAGATAATTCCAAATAACTCATGATCAAAAATGCTATTCACCTCCAGAGAAATAACTGATTAACTCTTTTTTTAAACCAAAAAAAAATATGCTTCATCTGTATTCAGATACCACCTGTTCTCTCTCTGTAGATGGACTGCATTTCTCAGAGTTGTCTTGGATCATTGCATTTGTGATGCTTAAAATCTAAATGTGTGGTTGCCTTAAATTAGAAGCTTTAGCACCAGTCTTTGGGTATTAAACATTTATTAGAGTATACTAGGTATTTTTTTTTAATGTATGAGGTATTTTATTTTTTCCGTTACATGTAAAGATAGTTCTCAACTGAGTATACTAGGTATTAGAAGAAAGAGAACACATGGAGTTAAGAAAAGGCCTATCTAGCCTAGAGTTCCAACCTGGCCTGGTTCTTCCTCAAGTCCTCCACCAGGAGCCTGATTCAACCACAAACTGCCCAGAAAACTGAGTGTGGAAGGTTTTTATAGTTCTGGAGCAGAGGCTGTCCTTACATACTGCTTCAAGATGATTGGGAGGCATCATCCAAATCCATTGGTTCACTGGACTTGAAGGTGGTCTCATGTTGAGTTCAAAGTCTTTAGCTTCTGAGAACAATACCTTCTTTTTGTTTGTTTGTTTGTTTTGGTTTTTTGGTGGGGCAATGGGGGTTAAGTGACTTGCCCAGGGGTCACACAGCTAGTAAGTGTCAAGTGTCTGAGGCCGGATTTGAACTCAGGTACTCCTGAATTCAGGGCCAGTGCTCTATTCACTGCACCACCTAGCTGCCCCGAGAACAATACCTTCTTAAGGGCCAGCTAGGTGTGGTTGCAATCTAATTAACTTGAAGTAGGCTAATCAGCAAAGTCAATCACTCTCACTTAATTCTATCAGTTTAGATTAATCTCAAGGTGGGCCTTTGAGTATCTACCAAATCCGAATATTTCCTCACACATTGCTAATAACTACATACCTATATGCCTACTTTTTTATTTTATTAAAAATGCCTTTATGAGAATCTTCTAAGCATGTCAGGAAATAAGAGAAGATAGCAGGCATTTTATAATCATACAATTAACTAGATATTTCAGAGAATACAAAGTCCAGGTATAATTATTGCTTGTTGATTATGAAAGGAGTTTGACTGCTCCTCCCTCCTTTCTTTGCAGAGTTAGATGAGTAGGACTGCGAAATAGGAGTATGAAACATTTCATGTCCTGTCAGATTCAATTGATGTGGTGGTTAGTTTTGATAAAGTGCTTACCGCCCCTCCCCCGTCTTTGTTATGTGATATGGCTCCTTTGGAAGGAGAGAATAAAGAGCTGTATTTGGAAATGAAGGTGATATAAAAACAAAATATATTAATAAAAATTAAAAACAAAACTCTGAACTTAGTAAGGGAAAACATCCTCCAAGATTCTCCTCTAACAAGGGGATCTCTCAGAATATATAACTGTTTTGTCCAGTTACCCATAGTTTTTTTTTCCTCTAAAAATATTTATTTATTTTTGACACTAATTTTTTAAAATTTGGCATTGAAAATTCTTTCCCTTTCTCTTGCCTTTCCACCACCAACTGAGAAGACAAGTAATATGATATCAATTATATATGCAAAGCATATTTCCATATTAATTGTTATTCAGTCTTATCAAGACTATCGTGACTGCATTTCTTGTTGTCTTGGCAAAGATATAGACTAATTATATATCTATATCTATATCTATCTATGTCTATATCTATCTGTCTATCTATCTATATATATCATGTATAATGGTAGCCATTTCTAAAGTGGGGGAGGGAAGGGAAAAAGGAAAAGAAAAAAGAGAAACTTACATGATAACATTGTTATATATTTAAAAGGAATAGGAAGTTGTACATAGTAGATTTACAGCTTCATTTATAGTCATCTTTTTATTATACTATGTTATAGAAATGCTTGTTTTATTCCATGAATTAAAAAAAGGAAAAAGGAAAAGAAAGATGGTGTTGCTTTATGAATGAGATTATATGAACTTTATCTGGTCTAGGCATTCTTCTTAGCTCTGTCTTATTAGCCATTTCACTTTTTTTCAAATGCTACACTAGAGGTTGAAGTGTCTGTTAGAGGCTAAATGTAGCAATTCCTCTGGTTCTGATGGTGAGCCTAGATCACTATAGAAATATTGCCAGATTTGTTCCATCTTCCATCTATTTGTTACTCTTCTGTCATTGATAGATGCTGTTGTGATTACCCAGCTCATTTGGGTCTTATGCCAAATTTTCTGTAGACTTGTTATTCCACCCAATCCAACCTTAATTCCTCTGTCTTATAAGGTAGTGTTACTCTTCCTTCACCATCCTCCTTAAGACCGTTTTATAAATAACTTTTGTGTTTAAAACAAGTATTGACCTGGGTTGTCTTATTTTTCTATGTGGCAAGGATGTGTTTTCTGGTGAAGATAATTTCTGGGTTCCTTTGTGTTCCTAACTGTGGGACTACTTTGTGTTGGTTAAGTTTTTGCAGGATGTAGTGATAAGAAATTCTAATCTCTGTTTCCTCTTTTGAAGGCAGCATCATCTTGCTTGAGGACATCAAATCAAAGCTTTTGCAATTTGATGCAGTGTCTTCTTTTTGTGACCCCATTTTGGTTTTCTTGGCAAAGATACTGTAATGATTTGCCATTTCCTTCTCCAGTTTATTTTACAGATGTACCTAGGTTAAGACTTGCTCAAGGTCACACAACTATTAAGGGTTTGAGGCCATATTTGAACTCAGGAAGATGAGTCTTTCTGACTCTAGACCTGGCACTCTATCTACTGTGCCACCTAGCTGCCCTATATGGATGTTTTATTTCAAGAGAGTCAGAGGGTGCTAATAATAACAAGCACTGCACACCTCAGAAAATGACCTTTTGTGAGAGCTGTATCAGAGTCAGCTTATCTGGTTAGAGCTAAGGTCAAAATCAGCATAAAATTAGAAGGAAGGATAATTGGGAGAAATTTTATGCAAATGGGCTTTGAGCTGTAGATTGCCCATAATAATATATGTGTGAGGTTTCTGCATGGTTTATAAGACTTGGGCTTCTTCCATTTCTCAAACCACAGCCCTGTTTTCCAATAAACTCTTCACTGTCTTCTCCTTGTCTGCTTTTGCTTTGAGGTTCTCATGTACTAAACTACATATTATGGTGTTTTGAAGAATCTCATGATTTCCCATATCATTTGCCTCCTTGTTCTTTGCCAAAGATGTGTATATGTACACTGCATTTACCTATGTGTCTGTCTTTGGGTTAATATTTATCATGAGCACTGAGAGATGAAATGATTAGTGGTCCCAAGGAATGATGTTTCCTGTCATCTTTGGGCAATAGTTAACAGAGCTCTGCCAGCTGTTTGATTTTTTTTCAGGTATGAGTTGGATTAAATGGCCACTAAGGTCCCTTCCATGAGGAGCAGTGAAGTGTAATAAGAGTACAAGACTTGGATCCAGGAAGGGAATAGATTTCTTGAATTCTTCTATGACTTTAATGGCTAAATTCAGTGTTTAATAAAAAAAAAACCTTTCTGCTTAAGAAGACAAAATAAAACAAGTTAAAAAGAAATTAGGAGATTCCAGGATTGGGAGTTGGATTGGACTAATAGGGGATCACAAGCAGTGATATTTTTTATATGACTGTGGAATTAAAAGGGTAGCTAGGTAGCATAGTGGATAGTGCACTGGGCCGGAACTCAGGAAGACCTGCATTCAAATTTGGTCACAGATACTTACTAGCTGTGATCCTGGGCAAGTCACTTAACACTGTTTGCCTCAGTTTCCTCAGCTCTAAAATGACCTGGAAAAGGAAATGGCATGCCCTTCCAGTATTTCTGCCAAAAAAACCCCAAATGGGGTCATGAAGATTTGGACATGACTGAACAACAAATGGAGTTAAGGCCTGGAGGTCAACACTCCAGGGGGGTAGTAACAGTAATACTGTTAAAGCAATAACCCAGACTATGCCATAATTTTTATTTCTTATTTCCTTAAGGAAGAAAGCATTTCTTACAGAGTCTTGGTACTGTGAAGATGTTTCTCTTTGAACTGTGCAAGGTGTAGGAATGAATTTGTAAATGAGAACACTAACTACCTTGATTTGCTTGAGTTCCCTAATTATCCAGTTAAGAAGAGTTGTAAGAGGACTGGCTTTATTGGCTAAGGAGCATGCTTGCTTGACAATCTTTTGCAGTGACTAAGAGTAAACCTAGCTGGACATGCTGAAAATTAGTAACTCTGAAGTCAATTATGTTCATATCATCTTTGAAGCAGATCCTGAGCCATTTGGTGGCAATAGTTTATGGACCGTCAAGAGACATTCCTATCTTTAAAGATTTACCTGACTACAGGTTATGAGATATGAACATATCTTGTTTATGGCCTTTTTTGGAGACAACTTTATCTTCAGTGACTCTAACTTTGGTTATGGGGTTCTCAGAATTATCCTGTTTTTTTTTCCAGAGATCTCCTTATCAAGACATGTCCTAATCAAGCCTTGGACTATGAACTGATAATTACCAAGCATGTCTTCTGATTTGTGTATCAAAGACGATATCCTTGACCCCTGGAATTCCTTGCTCCCCTTCCCTTTGGGAATGGAACCCACTGACTCATTCCTTTCTAAGCCTACCTTTCCCTTCAAAATTCCTTACCTGCCTTTGTTTTACATATTATGTTGTGTATATATAGATGTATATATATATATACATACATACATATAAAATATATATACATATATAAATACACACATCCACATATGGTCTTCCCTTTTGGTGAAAGAGAGATCTAAATTCCCTCAAGAGAGTGTTTGCCTTGGTTTACAGAAGCTAAAAAAATTTATATGCTCTGAAGAAATTAAAAATCGAAGGGACAACACAAGATAAGAGAAGTTATACAAAGTTAGGAGATTAATTTAGATATACAAAGCAGTAAAACAATAGAGATATACAAATTGAATCATGAAGGGGCAATGGTTATACAGAAGTTTTTGGAACATTTGGAGAAAAGGGAAAAATATCAATGGATAATTGATTACAGAAAGCTAGGCAAGTAAGTTATATAAACACTCCTATTATTTTGTCTGAAGATGACGATGTTTTCTGTGGGAAAGCACATATAACCTTTGTCTTTCTTTGTCCATAGCCCTTTTCAGTAATTTCAAGGAGCAGAATAACAAAAACAGTAGGCCAAGGATTTATGCTACAATAGCTTAAGTTGAGTTCAAAGTCTGAATCCTAAAAAAGGTGGGAACAGGAAATGAGAATCAGAAAACAGGGCAGACTCAATATATAAGGTCTTATACTGACCAGGAGGGAATGAGAAGGCATCAGAATCTTAAGGGGAAGGACTAGGTTTTAGAATATGGATTCTTAGAAATGTCATAGGCAGGATAGATAAGGAACAATTTCCCAACCATTAGAGATGTCCCAAAGAAGAATAAGCTTTCTCAAGAGATAGTGGGCTGGCTCTCATTGGAGGGCCATTTATTAGGTGGCTCTTATTGTAGAGGGGATTCCTTTTGGCCATGGATTGGACTAAATGGGTGCTGAGATCCCTTCCATGTGCTCAGATTCTTTGAGAGATATAGGCTAGCTGATAGTATACTTAGGTCAATTCATAATTGATTTTGTGATTAGACTGAATAGAGATGAATGAGTTTGTCATCCTGGAGGGAGATCTCCAGTGGAATAACTCATGAATCTGTCTTTGACCTATTCTGTTCAACAATTTAATCCTTACCTGGAATGAAGGCATAAATGATATGCTTAGATAATTTGCAGAAGATGCAAAACTGGGATACAAAAATAACATGTTGGCTGACAGAATCAGGATATAGAAATATGCCAATAAAGGAATACACTTTAATAAGATTAATGTAAAGTCCTACATTTGCACCAGTAAAGAATGTGAGACTTTCAACTAGGCAATAATTCACTTGAAAAAGATGTGGCAAATTTGGAAAACTGCACATTCAATAGAAGTCAAGAGTATGGCATGGCAGTCAAACCCCAAACTCACCAATTCAAGTTGAGGTTGTCAGTGTATAATAGTTCTTTTTTACCATATTTAGAAAAAATTTCAATTCTGGCCATGATATTGTAGGAAACCCATTGATGAACCATAGCAAGTCAAGAGAAGAATTATTAGAATACTTTAGGAACTGGAAATCATGCCATATTGAGATCCAATGAAGGAAGTAAGGATGTTCAGTCTAGAGAAGATAAAATTTAGTAGGGCTATGATAGCTGCCTTTAAGTATTTAAAGGGCTGTCATATGAAAGTAGGGTTAGACTATTCTTGCTGAATCAAGAGGGCAGAACCAGCTGCAATGGGCAGAAGTTCTAGAGAGGAATATATTATATCAAATATAATGGAAAACTTCCTAAAATTGTAGCTGCCTAAAAGAGAAATGTTTTGCCACATCTGGTGATGAGTTCTCTGTTACAGAGGATCTTCAAGCTGAAGTTAGATGACCACTTGTCAGAGTTTTATAGGTCTTTCTGGGTTACTTCTGAGGTTCCTTCTAAGTCTGGGCAAATGTGACTAAGGATCTGAAGAGACAGGGTACCTGGTATTTGCTTTTGTATTTTGTTGCCTTGTATAAATGAGATTGGCATATGTGTCCTGACAACTAGAGGGTCCGTGAATCTCCAAGTAGTCATAGCTGGTTGAATGTGGAAGAGTCTAGGCTACCTGAGGGAATGACGGAAGTTTAGGATTGGAATTGTGAGTTCACTGTTATTTAAAACTTCCAGGTAAGGAAACTTCCATTGCCACCGCAGATAGCTTCTCTGCAAATTGTTGCCTTGGACAGTTGCCTAGAACACCAAGGACTTATGACTTGACCAGGAGCACACAATCTGTATATGTGAGAGGAGTTCACACAAAGGTTTTTCTGTAATACTAAAGTTTATCTCTTTAAATGACAGATCCTTTTTTCACATTTTAGCTATTTTTTTTGATAATAAACATTTTTTTTTGTAAGGCAATGAGGGGTTAAGTGACTTGCCCGGGGTCACACAGCTAGTAAGTGTCAAGTGTCTGAGGCCAGATTTGAACTCAGGTACTCCTGAATGCAGGGCTGGCCCTTTATCCACTGCACCACCTAGCTGCCCCAAACATTTTTATTTAAAGTTTTGAGTTCCAAATTCTACTCCTTTTTCCCTCCCTCTCCTCCCCCTGCCCTGAGGTGGTAAGCAATCAGATATAGGTTATACATATGCAATTAGATAAAATATTACTATATTAGTAATTTTTACATAAGAAAATGAATAAAAGAAAAAAGAAAGTAAAAAATAGCATGCTTCAAGCCATGTTCAATCAAAATTAGTTCTTTCTTTGTAGGTGGATAGTATGCTTCATCATTAATTCTTTGGGATTGTCTTGTATCATTGTATTGCTGAGAATAGTTAAATCATTGACAATTCTTCATCAAATGTATTTGCTATTACCGTACACAATGTTGTCCAGTTTCCATTCACTTCATTATACATCAGTTCATATAAGTCTTTCTAGGACTTTCTAAAATTGTCCTGTTTGTCATTTTTTATAGAATAATAATATACCATTACAATTATGTACCACAGCTTGTTTAGTCATTCCCCAGTTGATGGGCATTCCTTTGATTTCCAATTCTTAGCCAGTACAAAAGAGCTGCTAAAAATATTTTTGTACAAATAGGTCTTTTTCTATTTTGGGGGATGTCTTTGGAATATAAACCTAGCACTGGTATTGATGGATCAAAGGGTGCGCACAGTTCTATATCCCTTTGTTCATAGTTCCAAATTGCTCTCTGGAATGGTTGGATCCATTCACAACTCCACCAATGGTGGATTACCTTCCCAGTTTTCCCACATCCCCTTCAACATCCAGCATTTTCCTTTATTTGTTGTATTTGCTACTCTGATGGGTGTGAGGTGGTACCTCAGAGTTGTTTTAATTTGCATTTTTCTAATCAATAGAGATTTAGAATGTTTTTTTTTCATATGACTATAGATAGCTTTGATTTCTTTGTCTGAAAATAGCCTGTTCATATTCTTTGCCCCTTTATCAATTGGGAAATGACTTGTATATGTAAAAATTTGACCCAGTTCTCTGTATATTTGAGAAATGATGCCTTTAGCAGAGATACTTATTTTTAACATTTTTTCCCAGTTTTCTGATTTTCTTATAATTTTGGTAGCAGGGTGCAGCTAGGTGGCGCAGAGGCAGCTAGGTGGCACACTGGATAGAGCACTGGCCCTGGATTCAGGAGTACCTGAGTTCAAATCCTGCCTCAGACACTTGACACTTACTAGCTGTGTGACCCTGGGCAAGTCACTTAACCCCCATTGCCCCACCAAAAAATAATAATAATAATAATAATTTTTTTGCATTGGTTTTGTTTGTGCAAAAGCTTTTTAATTTTATGTAATCAAAATTATCTATTTTTGCATTTTGTAATGCTCTCTATATCTCCTTTGGTCTTAAATTCTTCTTCTGTCCATAAATCTAATAGATACATGATTTCATGTTCTCAATTTGCTTATGCATTCCCCTTTATGTATAAATCATGTGCCCATTTTGACCTATTATATGGTGTAAGATGTTGGTCTACACCTAGTTTCCTTCATACTATTTTCCAGTTTTCTCAGCAGTTTTTGTCAAATAATGAGCTTTTGTTACAAAAGCTTAGATCTTTGGGTTTATCACATGCTAAATTATTATAGTTATTTACTATAGTGTAATTTGTACCTATTCTATTGCACATTATTTCTTAGCCAGTACAAGATTGTTTTGATAATTACTGCTTTATAATACAGTTTTAGATCTGGTACTTCTAGACCACCTTCTTTCACATTTTTTTTCATTGATTCCCTTGATATACTTGAGCTTTTGTTCTCCCAAATGCATTTTGATATTATTTTTTCCTAGATCTATAAAATATTTTGATGGTTTGATTGGTATGGCACTAAATAGATTAATTTAGGTAGTATTGTAATTTTTGTTATATTGGTTAGGCTTACCCATGAGCAATTAATATTTTTCCAATTGTTTAGATCTGATTTTATTTGTGTGAAAAGTGTTTTATAGCTGTGTTTATATAGTTCCTGGGTTTGTCTTGGCTGGTAGACTCCCAAAGTATTTTATATTGTCTATGGTTATTTTAAATGGAATGTCTTTTTATATCTGTTGCTGTTAGACTTTGTTGGACATACATAGAAATGTTGATGATTAATGTGGGTTTATTTTGTATCTTGCAACTTTGCTGAAATTGTTAATAATTTCAAGTAGGTTGAGTCTCTAGGATTTTCTAAGTATAACATATCACCTGCAAAGAGTCATAGTTTTGTTTCCTTATTTCCTATTCATTTAATTTATTTTTCTTCTCTTATAGGTATAGCTAACATTTCTAGTATAACATTAACCAATAGAGATAATAATCCTTGTTTTGCCCCTGATTGTATTGACAAGGCTTCTAGCTTATCCCCATTACAGATAATAACTGCTGATGATTTCAGATAAATATTATTTATCATTTTAAGGTAAGCTCCATTTATTCCTATGCTTTCTGGTATTTTTATAGGAATGGGTGTTGCATTTTGTCAAAGGCCTTTTCTGCATCTATTGAGAAAATCATATTTTTTCTGTTGGTTTTGTTATTAATATGGTCAATTATACTGATAATTTTCCTAATGTTGAACCAGTCCAGCTTAACTGGTATAAATTTCACCTGTAATTTTTTTACTGGCATCTTATTTAATATTTTTTCATCAATATTTATTTGGGAAATTGGTCTGTAATTTTCTTTCTCTGTTTTGGCTCTTCCTGGTTTGGGTATCAGGATCATATTTGTCTCATAAAATGAATTTTGTATGACTCCTTCCTCACCTATATTTTAAAATAGTTTATATAGTATTGGGATTAAATGTTCTTTAAATGTTTGGTAGAGTTCATTTGTAAATTCATCTGGTCCTGAGGATTTTTTTTAGGAAGTTCATTGATGGCTTATTCAATTTTGTTTTATAAAATTGGGTTATTTAAATATTTTATTTATTTTTCTGTCAATCTGGGTAATTTATGTCTTTGTAGATATGTATCCATTTCATTTAGATTGTCAAATTTATTGGCATATAATTGGGCAAAATAATTCCTAACATTTGTCTTAGTTTCCTCTTCATTGGTAGTGTTTACCCCTTTCATTCTTGATGCTAGTGATTTGGTTTTCTTCTTTCTTTTTTGTTGATCAAATCAACCAATGATTTATCTAGTTTATTGTTTTTTACATAAAACCAGCTTCTAGTTTTATTTATTAGTTCAATGGTTTTCCTATTTTCAGTTTTATTAATCTTTACTTTGATTTTCAGGATTTCCAATTTGGCATTTAATTGGGGATTTTTAATTTGTTCATTTTCTAGTATTTTTAATTGCAAGCATAATTCATTGGTCTGTTTTTTCTCTATTTTATTGATGTAAGAAGTTAAAGATATAATTTCCCTTAAATACCACTTTGGTTGCATCCCATAAATTTTGATATGTTGTCTCTTTTTTCACATTTTAACCTTTTGTTGGAAAACTTTCTAAAGTGGATTGTATGCTCCCATTCCTTCTCAAATGTGATTTTGCCTTCTGTCAGTGACTCAGAAACATTCTTAGTGTATTCTTTTGAGACATAGTGGCTCCCTCAGGTCATACTATAGTAATGTAGTTTTGGTCCTTCCATTGAATGGTCCTGTACTGCTGTATTTGGTTGGTTCTGTGTTTACATTATAGGTTTTCTTCTTCCTCCTTTGGCCTCAAGCACCTGTTTCTGAATGTCAATCCCTCCATGTCTCCTGATTCCTTTCTTCTAATAAGGTAGCAAAAAGAGAAAATAGATGACAAAGCTACAAATTGTGTTAGGCCTTAATAAAGGGCCTGAGAACTTTTCCAGTCAAATTAGCAGCATGATGCTAATGTGACTATTTACATTGGTTTTCAGAAGGCTAATTGCTCACATCAGGAGTACACAGCAGTTCTATGAAGTTGGCTAAGCTAATCCCATGTTATCTGCCTGGGGCAAGGCCTGTGTGGCTTCTAGCAGGTTGGATCAGCAGCTTCCTGTAGTTGTAGACTTGTTCAGAGTCATATAGCTTATAAATCTCAGAGGTGGAAGTTGAACCTGGGCCTGAAGGCTTCAGGAATGAAGCTGTCCAGTAGACTATGTGACTAGCAGCCTGTGTTCTGGAAAGGAGAGGAAATGGAAGGGAAAGGAGAAGACTTTTTTTTCCTAATGCCTTCCTCAATGCTTTGATGATGGTTAGTTTTTCATTTAGCCTATTAAAGCAATTGAGGTTGTCTTCCAAGGCAAGTCCATGAGTCTATATTTGGCTTTAATGCCTTTTTTTGGGGGGGGGGGTCATTTTCCATTTTATTGATGTGTTTAATTTTTTTTACATTACATATACATTTACAAATTAGTCCCATTTTCTGAGACATGTCTTGTAACAAAGTAAAATAGTGAAGCAAAATGAATAACAGATTTCGTCGGAAAGTGTTTCTGAGATTTCATGTGGTTATTACCCCATTCTATTTTTTAAAATAAACAAAAATCTATCTTTACTCTTATTTCTCACTGTTGAAAAAAAGAAAAAACCCTCCAAATATGTGTAGTTAAACAAAACAAATTTCCCCAATAGCCTCATACAAATATATATTTGTATATGTACATACAAATTATATATTTCAAATAAATTTATATATTTATATAAATGTATATGTGCAAAACTGTAAATATGTGTGTATATACAGCATATAGACATATATACTGTGTCTATATGTTTCTGTATACATATATGTGAGTGTATATATGCATTTGTGTGTGTGTGTGTGTGTGTGTGTATCCATCGCAAAATCCACTACCTCTCTGTAATGAGTAGCAGATATGTTTCATCATCATCCCACTGGAATTATGGCTGGTCATGGTATTCATCATAGAAAAAGTCTATAACTTTCAGAGTTGTTTGTTCTTATAATTTTGTCATTATTGTATGTAATTCTTCTGTATCTGTTTATTTTATTCCTTATCCATTTATAAAAACCCCCAAATTATTTATTTTTATAATATTATATAGTATAAATTATTCTTCTAGTTGGACTGATTTCAAAACCGGAAACTTGGAAGCTTCCAAATTATTGAGGAATAGCTGAACAAGTTGTGATATATGAATGTGATGAAATATTATAATGTTATGAGAATGAGAAAATAGATGATATTTAAAAGACATGAAAAGACATTTGAAGAACTGCTTTGGCTTTTATTCCATACTACTCTGCTCTTTGCTTTTTCTTCTCTATTCATTCATGGATCAAAGCATGGAAAGTTCCCTCTCACTTAGTTTGGCTGCAGGTCAGCAGTGTGAAGCCCTGAGATAGTCTTTTTTCCAATAAGAAGGGAATTCTTCTTTCCTCTTCCATCTGACCAAGTCTCCATCATTACTTCCTAAAGCAAATGTGTTCCTGGGCCCTTCCACCCAATACTTTACTTGAAATTTGCATACAATGCTTACATTAATTCATTGAACACTTCCCTTAGGAGCATTGCACCTCTTCCATAAAAGTTTTATAATGTGGCTTCTGGGCAGATTGATGTTTAAAGGATATGGAAGTTCCAAAATCTCAGTTATCCCAAAAAAGGAGCTATAAAAACCCCCCAGAACTTCTTGGCTAGAACATAGCAAGATTTTAGAAGGCATATATGATGATTTATGCACACAGTCCCTCTGGGGAGGGGGTTGACAAGGGGAGGATTGACTGTTCTTGGGACAGTTGGATAGTTGGTATTCCCTCATTTGTGACAAACTGGGCAGAATCAATTTGTTTCTACTGATACTACCTAAGCACCAATGATGAAAAAAAGTCATACATTGGTGAGTATGCTCAACTTGGCTGGATTCCCATTCCCATTATTATTACTCTTGGGATTATTGGCTCTTTTTGACCAAATGAGTCAATAGAGTGCTGGAATCAGAAAGACTTGGTTTCAAATTACTCCAACCTTTACTGAGTATGGGCAAGTCATAATGTCTCTGAGCCTCAGTGTCTCATACGCAAAATGGGTTGTTGTGTGGCTCAAATGAGACAATACATGTAAAGTGATTTATAGGGTTTAAAGTACAACATGGATTATTTTTAATTTACAAAATTAATATTTTCATATTCCTCCAATGAAATATATCAGAATTCATCTATGGCAATCCATTCTGTATCTTATCTATAACTTCTTATAAGGATATGGACAGTTCCCCCAAGGTGTTCACGCAGAATGCTGGGAGCCTCCCTTGCTTTGTACTGGCAAAGCAGTGAAGCATATAGACTGCCTATCAGTAATCATTTCTTGATCTTGTTCTTGTTCTTGTTCTCATTCTCTTCCTTCTCTTCCTCCTCCTCCTTCTCCTCCTCCCCATCCTCCTCATTTTTCAGCTATTTCCTAGTAATTCCCTGTTAGTAATGTATTTCAGCCTGATGATACTTGCCATGCTCCTTTCATCAACTTTGAGGTCCATGATGATTTGAGAGTTCTTAATTCCACATCTGGCAATGTGATATACTGGAAAAAGCTTTGGATTTGAAGTTAGAGATCTGGGTACAAGGGCTAACTTTGCCACTAACTAGCTGTGTAACCTTGGACAAGTTGCTTATTTTTGTTTCTGGGCATAAGTTTCCTTCTCTGTCAAAAGGAAGGGTGTCTTATCTATTAAAGACTCTTCTAGTGCTAGCATTCTAGGTTTTAAATACTTGGCTCAGACTCAAATTTGTTCAATATTGAAGATAGTCTCAGAGAAACATAATTACAACGTCTGTACTTTGCTATGCTTGCAAAGGGATATTCTTGCCAACCTGCTTTTTTTTTTTTATCACCTTCTGTCTCTAATCTGACTGTTTCTGTAGCTTTAGTGTTCAGCTTTTACATGAAATTTATAATGGGGAGCTATCAACTTTTTCTTGTTAAAATTTCCTTTTTCAAAGTAAAAGTCTATTTTTTCCCAGCAACCATTCAGAGTCCCTTTCCAGTGTGCTAACACTTTGTGATTATGATTTCATTTGTTGTATTTCACTATAACTTAAACACCATCTGATCTGTTAAAGGACTAAGGATAGAGACCTTGGGGGACTCTGGCAGTTGGAGGCTGTCATAAGAAGACCCTAGATATTTGACAAACACCATCATCACTGGTGAGAGATGGGGCCAGGAACTATACAGGGCTCCTGATAATGCAGAGGAGGTCATATGTCAAACATCTAGTTCCAATGCTAATCTAAACTTTTACTCTTCTCTCTCTCTTCCCCTCCCAAGCATCCAGGTGATGCTTGAAGTAAAGGAGATCACAACATGGCATAGTAGAAAGACACTGTCCTAAGAGTCAGAAAATTTAGCCTACACTCTTGGCTCTGCTTTCTAATTTGTGCAAAAACTCCCTCTCTATGGGATTCAGTTTTCTTATATGCAAAATGACAGGATCAGGGGGCAGAGACAAGATGACATAGTAGCAATAATAAGCACAGAAAACTCCCTCTATCTGTACACACAAAATCCCAACAACTTCCAAACATAGAAAATGCATCAAACCAAATCCTGATCTAGAAATCAAAGAAACGGTCATAGTTTCTAGCCTGACCGAGGCATAGGGGGAAAGACAGAGAGATTTGTGAACACTGGGCTAAGCAAAGATGAAATGCTTACATTGTAATATGCAGGAATGATATATATTCCTTCTGAGGACATCATCATCATGTGTGATAGAGGGGGTCTAATTACACTGTCTGAGAGTGGTTCTGTTATTTCCTGATGATCTTTAAAAAAGAATGGAAAAAGAGAAGAGGAATGTACTAGATGGGGAGGGAAATTAGGGGATATTAGTATTCACAATTGATTTGCATGAGTAGAAGTTTGTGCAAACAAGGAGAGAAGGAGGGGGTGTGGGGGGGAATGGACACTTCTTCACTCTCAACTGAACTTATCAAAGGAGGGAAGAACACATGTTGGATACAGATATATTTCACTCAACAGTAAGAGGAAAGGCAAGAAGGGAGGGGAATTAGAGGGAGGGTAGATTAAGCAAGGGATTCTAAACAAAACAAACTTCAACTATGTACATAAATATTTATAGCTCTTTCCAAGGTGGCAAAGAATTGGAATCTAAGGGGGTGCCTGTAAATTGGGGGTGGGTGAACAAGTAATGATTTATAGATGTTATGAGATACTATTGTGCTATAAGAAATGTGAAGGGGGGCAGCTAGATGGAACAGTGGATAAAGCACCGGCCCTGGATTCAGGAGGACCAGAGTTCAAATCCAGTCTCAGACACTTGATACTAGCTGTGTGACCCTGGGCAAGTCACTTAACCCCAATTGCCTCACCAGTTAAAAAAAAGAAAAGAAAAGAAAAGAAAAGAAAAGAAAAGAAAAGAAAAGAAAAGAAAAGAAAAAGAAATGTGAAGGGGATGATAGAAAAGGAACTTAGGAAGACTTGTTTGAACTGATGCATAGGAAGTGAACAGAACCAGGAGAACAATTTACTTAATGACAATGATATTGTAATGACAAACAACTTTGAAAGACTAAAGAAGTCTCATCAGAATAATGACTATACATGATTCCAGAAGACTCATGATGAAACCTGCTGTCCACTTTCCGATAGAGAGGAAAAAGGCAGTGAAGAACAAGACATATACATACGTATTTATGTTTTCTATTAGACATGGCCAATGAAGAAATTTGTTTTGATTGAGTATGTACTTTTGTACTACAGATTTTGCTTTTCTTTAGTTATACATTAAGAGAGGGGTGGAATGAGGATGGATTTGGGGAGTCGATCTTTATGTTTTTTTTTATCAGTTTTAAAATACTATTATTTTAAGTCATTCTAACAACCCTCAAGCTTCCACAGGAAGGAAAATCTCTTTAAGACAAATGTAGCTTGGGTACTCCAGTATGTGATTGGTTGACTGCAGCCAGCTATCCCATTAAATAGCTGCACTGCTGAGAGAACTATGGTCAGAAAAATGACTTGCCTTGTAGTGTTCTCTTCTTGTTTTAAACTCTAACAGCTTATAGATTCATTTATGTCTGATCTGTTTGGATTTGGTCTCTAGCTTTGTGTGATTCCATGTTCTATGACTCTCCCAACCCCCACCCCAGACCAGCTTGGACCATACCCTCGATAAATGCTTATTTACATTTTGACTGTAATATTTAACCCATCATGTGATCAGTTGTGACAGATTTAGTTATTCTAATCAATACAATGATTCATGACAATTCTAAAGGAGTCATCATGAAAATTCCATCCACCTCCAGAAAGAGAACTGATTAACTGAGTACAGATTGAAGCACACTTTTTTCACTTTATTTTCCTTGACTTTCTTTCTCTTCCTTCCTTCCTTCCTTCCTTCCTTCCTTCCTTCCTTCCTTCCTTCCTTCCTTCCTTCCTTCCTTCCTTCCTTCCTTCCTTCCTTCCTTCCTTCCTTCCTTCCTTCCCTCCCATCTTCCCTCCCTCCCTCCTTCCCTCTCTCCCTCCCTTCCTTCTTTCCTTTCTTCCTTTTATTTTCACTCCTTCCTTTCTATATGACTAACACGGGGATGATTTGCATGACTTCACATTTAAAGTGGGTATCATATTGCTTGACTCCTCAAGGGGTGGAGAAGGGTCTAGACAGAGGAATAGAATGGGGAAATCAAAATTTAATAAAAAGAATGCTAAAAATAAATAAATATTTGTCATGAATTTTAAAAGTGAAAAAAATTAGCTCATCATGTAAGAGAAGCTCATGAAGTACAGTAGAAAGAGAGTTGAATGTTTAGGCAGAGGACCTGGGTTTGAATGCAGGTCATGCCACTTGCTCCTAGTGTGATATTGGGCAAGTTACTTAAACTCCCTCTGGGTCTCAATATTACAATCTTCCCAAGCTCACCAGCTTCAGTAGTCCTTACTATGTATTTCAAGCAACCAATCAATAAGAATTTATTAAGCTTTCTACTATGCATTATCTACTATGTTCTTTATTATTCTATTCTCTGTTCTACTATGAGAAAGCTGGTGGCATGGTAGATAGAGGTTTGGATCTGAATTCAGGAAGACCAAAGTTCAAATCTGACCTCAAACATTTATTGTATGACTCTGGCCAAGTCATTTCACCTCTATCTGCCTCAGTTCCCTCATCTGTAAAATATGGAAGATAATTGTTGCAAGGATCAAGTGAGATAATAGTTGTAAAGCACTTTGCAAATCTTATAAACATTATATAAATGCTATATAATATTAGATATTATTATGTGCTAGATAGTGTGCAAGGCTTTAGGGATACAAAGATTAAAAAAAATAGTCCTTGACCTCATGGAACTTGCGATAGAACACTGGCCCTGGAGTCAGGAGTACCTGAGTTCAAATCCAGCATCAGACACTTAACACTAACTAGCTGTGTGATCCTGGGCAAGTCACTTAACCCCAATTGCCTCACTTTAAAAAAAAAAAAGAATGAAGGACAAGGGCAGAGGAAAGACATTAAATGCACAGAGCTCCTGATACAATTACCCCCAAAACAGCAATAAAAGAACCCCTGGAGCAGAAAAACTCACAAAAGACAGGCTGAGATTATTTTCCACCCAAAGACAGATTAACGGGGGCTGTGCTGGACTGCAAGAAGAGTCCAGCCCCGTGATCGTGCAACACAGACTCCAGGCATGCTGCACCAGAGGAACTTACCCCTGAGCCTCTGAATCAGCTGCAACACCAGCATCTTCTGGAACTAAGCTTACGGTTCGGTGAGAGGGCTGAATGGCTGGTGGTTAGAGGGGAAGAATACAGGGGTATTCATTAAATGAAGTTCTTTTGGTTTTGTTTGTTTGTTTTTTAACATCATTACATATGCTGCTATCTTCAGGGAGTAAATTTTGAAAGGCAAATAGCTGTGGGAGGTCTGTGTTATGACTGGGTCTGGAGTATGTAAATAATCTGTGATATCATCAGCTTGTTTCACTGAAGCAAGTTACAAACAACCCATTTATGATTTAGTACATTGATCCTAGGGAAAGTTGAGACTAAGTCTTCCTGACTCCAACCCCAGCATTCCATTTAATATGCTATTCTCTCTCCATACTTGGACATCTTCAACTGATCTTAGAGCTGGAAGGGACTTTAGTTGTTTTCTAGTCCAATGCTTACCTATACCTACCAAAAAAAAATTTCAGAGAAGTGGTGAAAAAGAAACAAGCAAACAAATGAACAACTATTTTCCTCTAAAAGCACTCCCTATTTCCTGCTGCCCTTTGGATTAACTGGCTCTCACTGGTGTATCACTGGACTTGGTGATTCACTACAGATATTCAGACATTCATGCTTTTCTTACTCCCTCATGAAACTGATCCTCAGCATCTGGTCTAAGTTTCTATTTGTTATAGCCATAATTAATATTGAGTCCTGGCCCAGTGACTTACAATTTAAATGATCATGGACACCAATTAGGAAATTTAAGGCTCAAGCCCTTGGGATAGAAAGCCTGAAAGAAATGTCGGTGGAGTTCCCAGATGTTGGAATGCCAATAAGTATTAAAAGCAATTATCAAGGTAAGCATTGCATGCTTTCAGACTGTTACTACTAGTTGCCAACTGATACACCACTTCAACAAATGTGTTGGGTTACAGAGTAGGAAGCCAGATTGCAAGGGAATTAAAAAGTGAGCACAGAGAAAGCAGGAGAAAGGAATGAAGGCAAGTTTTTAGAAATTTGACTGTGAAAGGGAAGACATAGGATTTGAGGTTGAGGGGATGGCAGAGTCCAGAGTAGGTTTTTAAAGGATGAGTGAGACCTGGGCATGTTTATAGGCAAAAGTCAGTGAAGTGGGAGATGTTCCAGATGGGGGAAGGGCAATTATTGTGGTGCTAATCTGGAAAATAGATAAGAGGGGAGATGGTCCAGGGTTCAAAAGGAGATTTTGGCCTTGGTAAGAAGGGCTACCTCTTCATAATAGATTAGAGAAAATGGGAAGAGAATGGGAGATGATACAAGGTATTTAAAGACATAGAGACAAGGTACAGGGAGAATTTAGTTCATGGTGAAGGGCTTTTATTTTACAATAAAATATGAACTGATGTCCTCTAATGAGAGGGTGTAGGAAGTTTGGGACAGAAGAGAAGATTTAGAACAACTGCTATGTGGGATGTGAGACAGGGTCAATTAAGGAAAAGAAAAAAAAAGATTTGTTCATGGGAGCGAGGTCACAGTTGAAACTGCATAAATTTGTAGTAGATCCAGTCAGAACAATTGTATGATGTTCTCCACTTCTGTTAAGCAGTATGTTAGTACAAATGGAGTCAAGGATTCAGATGGTGGAAATAATAGAGAATGGAGTTTTAATAAGGAATAAATGAAGATAGGACAAAGAAATGAGGAATTTGAATGTATAAGATAGTGCAAACTTGAACTAGTTAATTATTAGGTCATTATTAGAATGAGAAAAAGGGAAGCCAGTCACTGGTGGGCTCCCTAGTAGAAAAACCCATCATGCCTTCATTTTGCTCTTCCCCTAGGCCTTCTTTTTTGTCCCTCCTAACCCAGTCCACCCAGACCAGGCTGGGCAAGTGGGAAGATGCAACTTGGTTACTCATACCACTTGAATGAACTTTTGGTGAGATAGAAGACCACTAGACCTTACCATATCATGCCATTGCAGTCGAAGGTCCTCTGGGCTTTAACATACATACTTGCCACCATGCCCTTGAGACCCCAGTGTTAGCACAAAGCTTGATGCTGTTAGTATGTCATTGAAGAGTTAACAAAATGAGGCTTAGGTAGCCCAAATATAGGAGTATTTGAAACAAGGATACAGTGACACAGGGCTTCTATAGATGCTGCCCATACCCAAATTCCTTTGTTTCTATATAGAAATAAGCCTGGTAGGGGCACAGTATGCTAACTTACATGGTCTTTAGACACTTTCCAAGTTGGAGGGGGCCTGACTTCACTTAGATGCTCCTTTGTGGTCACTGGAAGCAAAGGCATATAATAAGTTCTTTGTTGCCATTTAAGAAAAAGCAATCCCTGTTTTGGGGGAATGGAGAACCGAAGTACATAGTGGTTTTATCACACCTTGGGTGCTATTACTTGACCTCCTGAAGCATCCCAAAGACTGTTGGGCCTGGCCATCTGCCCTTCAACTGAATTCTTTAATATATGTTGTCTCTGCTAATTAAAGTATGAACTTCTTGAGGCCTGGGACTGTCTTGTTTTTTTCTATTTGTTTCTTCAGCACTTTAGCATTATGCCAAAAAGTGACTAAAATATCCATTTTTCTTGACTTGGAGTTTTCACTGCTATCCTAGGGAAACCAGTGCCCAAAAGGCTACATATTCACCAAGATATTTAAAACCCCACTTTTGGGGGGTAGCAAAGAACTGGAAACAAAATATATGCCCACCAATTAGGGAATATCTAAACAAATTGTGGCACATGAATAGAGTATTTATTCTTCTGTAAGAAACCACAAACAGGATGAATATGAAGAAGCATAGAAAGACAGATGAGATGATGCAAAGTGAAGTAAACAGGGCTGAGAAAGAAATACTCACAGTGGCTACAACAGGGGAGATAGAAAGAACAATAACAAAGCAATTGATACTGAATGTTGCAAAATTGTAAAAAAAGCAAACTTGGCCCCAAAGAGTACCTAAGAGATGATGATAACTCTCCTGCTCCATTCCAGGGATGGGGATCTACAGGTCTGGAACATTGTATTGAATGACAGATTTTTTTCAATAAATGGATTAGTTGTACTGAGGGTTTTTCCTGTTTAAGAAAATTCTTATCAGGATGGGCTTTCTGGAATGGTAGAGGGGGAATGATACAGGGGGAAATGTAGGCTATGGAAAAACAAAAGACATCAACAAAAAAAATTAGTCAAACAAAATGTACTGCCATAACAAATCATTTTTGAAATGATCTAGTCTCTTAAGACCTCAAGGAAAAGAAGGTGGTATATCACTTTATCTTTTACCTAGAATTCAGACCAATTATTAGAATTACAGTGCTTCCATTCATTTATTGTTCTCTTTGTTTACATTATTGTCATCTTTGTGCATACTGTTTTTGTCTGCTTGCTTCCTTCTGCTTACTTGACTAGGTAATAGTTCATAACGAGTCTTCCCAAGATCCTCTGAATTGTCATATTTATAATTTCTTAAGCCATAATAATATTCCATTACATCCATTGCCTGTAATTTGTTCATTCTCCAAATGATGGGCACTCACTTTGGGGGTATATTCTTAGCAGCAGGATCTCTGGTCTAAGGAATATGGACAGTTGTGTCCCTTTTCTTACAGAATTATGGCCACTTTTCTGGTGGAAACTTCTGTAAAGCCATTGAAATTTGTGGTGATGCTGTTCTGTTAGACTATAACATCTCCAGAAGATACTTGGATTACAAGAACCCTAAAACTATTGGTACAGTTACCTGCAAATGTGGTTAGCTACTATATTTGAGTATATTCTAGGAGTGTTGAGTTCCCAAAACAACAGACAATGCTGAGACAATGCCTGAAGATAAATAGAGCACCTCTTTCCCCTGTGGACTCCAAGATTTCACTATGCCTGGAAATACTTTGCACAGAGTGAGGATTCAATAAATATTTTTGATTGCCTTCTGAGTACAGTCTGTACTTTTACTGGAGTATGGGAGAACAGTTGCTGCCACTGATAGAACTCCAGCACCATATCTCAACTTCAGGATGTCCCTTTGTCATACAAGACAAATCATTGTTTTTATGTCCTTATATCTTCCCCTCATCCCCATGCCATACTTCATCATTGGCAGCCCTGGAAGCTGCTCTTTGTGGCATGACATCATGAGAAATTTAGCCAACTTAGTAGAAGCAATTTGATGGTAATGAAATCATGTCCTATAGGATGAGATAGAGGGAGTTAAATGGGCAAAGTCCTCTTTTCCTGGATTCCTGACAAGGTATTTCAGCTAGACTTATAAAATAAAAACAAAATTAAGGAAGGAAATATAGCATTAGTATCCACTCCAAGGCTATCCAATTGATATATTGGAAAAGTATTGATTAACATTTTTAGGTTGTATCTATACTACTTAATAGGTCAGCTAGATGGTACAGTGGATAGAGTACTTGGTCTAGAGACAGGAAGACCTAAGTTCAAATCTGGCCTCAGATATTTACTAGTTGTGTGACCCTGCACAAGTCACTTCACCCTGTTTGTCTCAGTTTCTCATCTGTAAAATGAACTGGAGAAGTAAATGGAAAACCACTCCAGTAACTTTGCCAAGAAAACCCCAAATGAGTTCATGAAGAATCAGTCACAATTGAACAACAACAACATACTACTGAGTGATGTTATAAGCTCTAGGATAAACTACAAAGCCCTCTGTTTGTCTTTCAAATCCTCTACAATTGAGATCTAGCCAATCTTTCTAGCCTTTTTTGAATGTGTTATAGGCTCCTTTGGTACTCTGCAAAGCCTGAGTACTCCTCAAAATGTTTTAGACTATTTCAAACAAAATACTTAAGATCATAGATGTAAGATTACAATGGAAACGACTTATATTGAAATAAATTTATCAAAATATGTTTTTTAAAAATTTCACAGACTGGAGGTTAAGAATATCTACCTAAGAGTCCACCACAGGGTTTCACATGGAGTAGGCATTTAGTGACTTGAATTAAGCTACAGTCTAGGACTTCCTCTAGGGTTTCTTTAAGCTCTAAATCTATTACATTTAAATAAAAGTCTCTTGCTTTGCGGGAAGGGACACTGAGGCCCATAAAGATTACATAACTTGTTCACCTGGCATCATGTCTGAGCCATTTATTTCCTAGGTAATAGTAACGAGGTAAGTTGTCTTTTTTTTTTTTTTTTTTTGGTAAGTTGTCTTTAACCTCCTGGCTCCAGTTTCTCCATTTGTAAAATGGATTTGAGTTTGAAGTATTTTCAACACTCACATGACCTATCTCACAAGGTTATTGAGAAACTCCAAAGAGGAGACATCTAGAAAGTGGGTTGTCACCTGAAGCCCTGGCTAAATGAGCATCAGTTCTTCTTATTCAGTCAAATGTAAAATCTACAGTTGCCTTATGCTAAGACACTTGGCCTGCAGTGGAAGAAGGCTGCTTTGGACTTACCTTGGAAGCCCCACCCAGAGCTGTTCCTGGAGGGGAGCTTCTGCTTGCTAATTACAGGGTGTTTTAGCAGTTTCCATGCATTGTCATCAAGGCAGATGCCAGGGCGGCCACAGGCACCAGAGCCTCAGACAGGTGCCACCCACTCTTTTGAGCTGTCTCTCGAACTGAGAATTCAGCTGTTTTTGAACTCGGCCATCGTGAGGCAGCTTTGCTGGAAGCTTGCTGATGCTCCGATATTTGTCTAACTGATCTTTGTTGAAGATCTCTTCCCATGAAGCATCAACCTGAGAAAGAAGCCCCTTCCTAAACCCATGAAAGACAGCCATGATGACCTTATGCAGCATTTAAGAGGCCGCATAGTTTTAGTGAAAAGTATAAGGGACTTCAGGGCAACAAAGAACTGGATTAAATTCCCTTTCAAAGACTCTCCCTGTGTGGTCATGGTCAAGTCACTCAACCTTTCTGAGCCTCAGTTTCCTGCTGAAGAAATCACAGGATCCTCTTCAACTCCTCATTCTTGTTCACCCCAAATGGCTGCCAAATCTTGTTTCTACATTCACAGCCATGTATGCCCCATATGTCCTTTTCTCTCCATTCTCTACATGTGTCAACACCCTAATTCAGGCCCTCATCACTCTTTCAAACTATTGCAAAAGGCTTTCTTACATGTCTTTGCCTCGTTTCTCCTCATTCCAACACATCTGTTAAAGTAGTACTTCTTTTTGTTTGTTTGTTTGTTTTTTTGTTCATAGATTTAGAACTAGAAGGCAGCTAACAGGCTATCTAGTCCATGCATCTAATTTTACTGCTGAGGAAACTGAAGTTCTGAGATATTAAATTACTTTTTTCCTTTCCTTTCCTTTCCTTTCCTTTCCTTTCCTTTCCTTTCCTTTCCTTTCATCTTCTTTTCTTTTCTTTTCTTTTTTGCACAGCAATGGGGGTTAAATGACTTGCCCAGGGTCACACAGCTAGTAAGTGTCAAGTGTCTGAGGCCAGATTTGAACTCAGGTACTCCTGAATCCAGGGCTGGTGCTTTATCCACTGTGCCACCTAGCTGCCCCCTAAAATAGTACTTCTAAAGTGTATGTGTGATCAGGTCATGACTCCCTACCTCTACTCAATAAACTCTAGTAGTTCCCTATTACTTCCAGGATTAAATAGAAAGTCTTCCATTGGGCAGATAAGGTTCTTTACAATCTCTCCATCTTTCTTCTGTTTCATTCTTTTCATATTTTATTCCCCACCACCCACTCTGTAGTCCAGTTTTACTGGCCTGCTTGCTTTCTCACACATGTCACTCCATCTCCCTTCTCCTTGCCCTTAAAGAGGACATCTTTCAAGATTGGAATGCTTTTTCTCCTCATTTCTGTCTTCTGATATCTCTCCTTTTCCTTCTCCACTTCTTCTTCCTTCTCTTCCTCCTCCTCTTCCTCCTCCCTCCCATTTTTGGTAAAAGTTTATTGAATGAGAGTTTTAGATGGATACTATGTACAGAGGAGATGGGAAAGATTAATTTCTCAATTTCCTTCTTCTTAGATAGAGTCTGTATGAATTTTCCTTTTCTTCATATCCATGCTTCCATGTTTCCTTACTCAGTCTTGGACCTGCAAGCCTCAGCCTGCTCAATCAGAAGCTCCTTGAAAACATTCTCTGACTTCAGCACACAAATATGCTACATGAGGATTGAACACATATTTCTTCACCCTTAAGCACAGGCTATGGTATACAAGGCAGTCATTCTTTTTGGATTCTTGGTATGTGAGGAAGAGACAGCTCAGAATCCTCATTCTCCTCCTTTAAGATTCCTTCTCAAGTATATGAACATCAGCTCATGTGCCAGCCCTTCTAGCAAGGCAGAGTTTTCTCTAGCACTAATCACAAGAGTGGATAGTCACAGACTTGTATGTGAGCAGCCCATCCATAATCAGCTTCCAGATTTACTGTTGGGAGGTGGCATTGATGGGTTCATTGGTCTCATTGGGTTCAGGTCATACTATCTTTTTCAGTATCAAAGGATGTTAGAGGCAAGCCTCCTCTGAAGCCTTAGCCCACTCATGGTTATGACTGTTGTTGTTGTTGGTGGTGTTCTTCATTCTCAAAGAGGACCATGACCTGACTTGCACTGAATTGGATTTAGGTGAGGGAGGGTTGTGCAAGGTCAACAGCCCCGCTCTTCTCTGAAGCCATCTGAGTCTAGTGGCAAGATATACATCAGGATGATTGGAGATGGCCCTGGATATTTAAGGCAATTGGGGTTGTGATTTGCCCAGGGTTACAGAGTTTAGTCAGTACCTGAAATGAGATTTGAACTCAGGTACTTCTGACTCCAGGGCTAGTGCTTTATACACTGTACCACCTAGCTGCCCACATGGTTGTGATTAAAGCAAAGAAGAGGAACAGAGAGAATCCTAGGCTTCTTTTAAGACTCAGCTCCAAAGTTACCTTCTGTAGGGAGGTCTTGGTCTCCCCAGCCACTTGAATAAAACCATAAGAGGTTATCATCTTTCTATGTAACTTCTATGTACCTATCTATTTACATATTGTTTTTTCTCTCTCCCATTTCCCCCACCCCCAAAGATATAAACTCCTCCATAGCAGGTATTATTTTTTGATATTTTTGCTTTTCTTTGTATTCCTAACACCTAGTGCTTAATAAATGTTTGTCGAGTGATTGACCTTGATCATTAGATCAAAAATTGAATAAGATGGCATTAAATAGGAATAAATGAAAAATCATACTAGAGCAAAAAAGCCAATATCATAAATAAAATATGAGAGAAGTGTGGCTGAACAGAGTTTGCCTGAAAAAGGTTTGAATGTTATAGAGGGTGATAGTCTCAACAGGATTCTTCAGTGTGGTGTGTCAACCAAGGAAGCTTATTTTACATTCAGAGAGGTACAGTATCCAGTGTTAAATAGGTAATAGTTCCAATGTAATCTTTCTACTCTAATCAAACCACATCTGGAGTATTGCATTTAATTCTATACTACACATTTTAGGTAGGATATTGATAAGTTAAAGCATGTCCAGTGGAGATAAGTTGAACCCAACCAGAACAATGATGGCCCTGGAGCTCCTACCATAGGAGGATGCACTGAAGGAACTGCATTAGTTAGGAGAAGAAAAGTTTCAGTCTGAAGGCATGGCAGCTATCTTTGAATATTTGAAGGGCCGTCTTGTAGAATGAGGATTAGATGTATTCTGTTTGGCCTAAGAAGGAAGAAGTAGGAATAGTGAAGAAAAGTTGTAGAAAGAGAAATAAAGGCTTGATGACAGGGATAAAAACATTCTAAGTTTCAGAAATATCGAACAGTGAAATGGGCTTACTCTGGAGGTAATGGATTTGTCCTCATTGAAGGTCTCCAAGAAGAGTCTTTCTGACCACTTATCAGGTATATTGCAGAAGGGATTTTCTTCAAGTACAAGTTGAATTAGATGACCTCTGAGGTCCCTTCCAACTCTGAAAACCTGTAAATTCTTATGTATTAAATGGGAATAATAATACCCTAGGACCTGCTTCCTAAGGATAAAATGAGATGATATATATGAAATGATTTGTAAACTTTAAGTGCTATGCAAATGTCAGTTATTTCTAGTAGACAGGGGTGGAGAATTCACTTAACTTTACACAGTTAATAAGTATTCACATCTTCTCACCAATGCAATGGTACAGAAGAGTTCCAGGGAACTCATGATAGAAGAGGATCTCCAAATCCAAGAAAAAAAAAGAAAGAAAGAACTGTGGAGTATAGATGCTGATTGAACCATATTATTTCTTTTGTTTTGGGTGCTGTTGTGTTTTTTTTTTCTATTTTGAGGTTTTGCATCACTGCTCTGATTCTTTCTCTTGTAACAGGATTAATGCAGAAATAGGATTAATGTTATTATGTGTATATATATGTGTGTGTATATATATATATATCTATATGTATATGTATAGAGATATATAGATATAACCTATATCAGATTACCTGCTGTCTAGAGGAGGGGGGAGGGAGGGGAGGGAGGGAGAAAAATCTGAAATTGTAAAGCATGTATAAACAAAAGTTGAGAACTATCTTTACATGTAACGGAAAAAATAAAATATCTCATTAAAAAAAATAAGTATTCACATAACAAAGGCAATCACTGATATATTGGGAATAATAAGCTACTATTGAGAGGCAGTGTGATATGTAAGAATCAGTCATGCTCTTGGTCTGGTCTTAGGCCAGAGATCAAAGACAGAGAAAAAAAGATTTTTACATACAAGATAGTTATGGTAATAGTTGGTTTTCCCCCCAGTAACAAAGAACTGGCTACAAAGTTGTTCATTGTTCAGTTATATCCAACTCTTTGCTGATCCCTTTTGGGGTTTTCTTGGTAGAAATAACAAAGGGATTCCCCATTTCCTTCTCCAAATCATTTTACAGATGAGAAAACTGAGGCAAAAAGGATTAAGTCACTTTCTCAGGTTCACACAGGTAGTAAGTATCTGAGACCAGATTTGACTTTAAGAAGATGAGGCTTCCTGACTCCAGTCCAGGCACTCTATCCACTGCATCACTTAACCTGCTGATTAATAGGCTACAAAGTGGGTGCCCATTTGAGTAATGGTTAAACAAACTGAAGTATATGACTTCAGTAGAACAATATTGTTTAGTAAGAAGTGACAAGAATTTAGAGAACTCTTCTTCAATTAAAAATTAAAATTATCAAAGATCAAAAAATTTTAAATTGTTATTGATATATTTGTATATAACCTTCCCTTCAGAATACATACTTCTTTAATGCAGTACCTTCTTTCTATAGGATCAATGGAAAGTTCTTTTCCCAAGAGCTGTCAAGGCAGCACAGTATATTAGAATCCTGAATTTAACATCAAAGTACATTAGAATAAAATGCTATACCTGTAACATTCTACTTGTGTGCTCTTGAATAAGTCAACAAAATTCCCTGAGGTTCAGTCTCTTTCTCTGTAAAATGAGGGTATTGGACTAGATATTTGACCACCAGTTCAACTCCCCACTGAAACTCTATAGCTCTAAATAGATGGAGAATGAATGAATAATGCCTTTACTAGGTATTTAATATGTGCCAAGGAATGTGCTAAGGGCTGTGACTATCAGTTAAAAAGTAGGACTGCTTCCTTCTCTCAAATGGGGGAGACAACACATAGAAGGTTTCAGTTCTAAGTGAAATGGAAAGGTCCCATGGTGCTGAGGGCAGAGTGGCAAAGTAGATGCTCATTCCTATTCTTTAATGTTATTTCACTTAATAAAATCATATCCATTTCTGATATTGAACCACCTGATGGGATCAAAGACTTTGGTAACAAGAACTATCTTTTGGGTCTTAAGTAGCTGTGACAATTACTTTTTCAAAAGCAAGACTCCCATGATCTGATGATTTTTCCTCTAAGAGGAAATGATGGAGGGAATGGAGAAGAGGCTATTTTTTTCTTGTCACACCTGGGAGGGCCTAGTAGGGAAGGGCTGAATCAAAATTATTTGGGGGAAAGACAGACCCTTTTCTCAAAGAATTTAGCAAAAAGATGATGGATCTGTTGTATTGTGATTCTTAATAGTCAACAAACATTAAATGATAAAGAAGAACAAAAAATTGCATATGAAATCGGGAACTTCTTTTACATTTCGGTTTGTTTGAAAAAGTGGAACTTGCATTTAATAAATAGTGAGAAAGTTCCCTGTTTCTGGTTCTTTTCAAATTGTTTTTTTCCTTTATTCTGTGTATGTTAAAAATATATAGTCAAGCAAAACACAATGGCCATGTTTGAAAATGTATGTTTCATTCCGTAATTCTAGTTTTTTACCTTCTTGCTAAGAGGCAGGAGGCATGCTTTTTCATCAGTTTTCTAATGTCATGATTAGTGGCTGCATTAATCAGAGTTCTGAAATCAATTAATTTTTCTTTATGTTATTGTAATTATCATAAAAATTGATCTCCTGCTTATGGTTACCTGACTCTTCATCAATGCATTGAAGTCTTACTAAGTTTCTCTGAATTCCTCATATTCGTTGTTTATGATGAACAGTAATATTCATATGCCACAGTTTGTTAGTTCTCCAATTGATGAGCATCTAATTTGTATCCAGTTCTTTCTTATCACAAAAAACTGCTACTATAAATTATTTTGTACATTTTCCTTTGGCTTTGGTCTCTCTAGAGTATGTTATTAGTAGTGGTATTATTGAGTCAAAAAGTTGATGATTGGGTGAAAGAGTAGCTTAGTGATTAAAATGTTCTATTTCAAATCAGGAAGACCTGAGTTTGAATCCTGCTCCAGATTCTTATGAACATTGTAACCTTAGGTAAATCATTTTACTTCTGTCCACCTCAGTTTCCTTATCCTGAAAATGGAGATTAAAATTGTATCTGGGGGGTAGCTATGTGGTGCAGTGGATAAAGCACCAGCCGTGGATTCAGGAGAACCTGTGTTCAAACCTGACCTGAGACACTTGACACTTACTAGCTGTGTGACTGGGCAAGTTACTTAACCCTCATTGCTGCATAAAAAAAAAAGTATCTGACTCCTGGCAAACCTTAAAGTGTTATTGTAAATATTAGTTATTATTGTTTTACATGTATCTTTTAATTTTTAATTTATTTTCTAACTATTTTTCCCATAAATCTTTTCCAGTAGGGTTAATTTGCCATTGAACCTGCTTTAGACTGATATCTTTATACTAGAGTACATTTAGTAATTGCTGGACAACTTGCCTGCCAAATCCACCATACTGCATGGGAAAGTATGTCAGGCTCTTCCCTTTATTTCTTTCCTGCTTATATTTTTGGGATATTCTTCTTTATGTTCTGCATAGACCTGTTTTCTGACTTATCCTTTGTTTTTCTTCCTCCTCTTCCTTTCTTCCAGCTTTCTACCCACCTCCCCTATCTCTTTTTTGGACAACCTTCCAAATACCCACCTACTAAACCAAGTCTTCAAAATTCTCCAAAAATATCATAAAATGTCCTGTCTTATGAGGTGTTTTCTTGTAATAGTATCCTGTAAGAGGGTTGCCCATAGAAAACCTTTATCTTTTGCTGGGAGAAAGTACTCTGTAAACTTTAAAGTGTTTAACAAACTTTTCATCTCCTTTAGGATTTATCATCACTAGAATCCATTCTCTTTTTGGAAAAGGGCAACTAGGTGGCGCCGTGAATAGAACACTGGGCTTGGGATCAGGAAGATTTCTTTTCATGAGTTCAAATTTTGCCTTAGACATTTTCTAGCTATGTGATCCTGAGCAACTCACTTAACTCTGTTTGCCTCAGTTTCCTCATCTATAAAATGAGCTGGAAATGGAAACGGCAAAGCACTCCAGTATCTTTGCCAAGAAAACCCCAAATGGGGTCACAAAGAGTCAGAAATGACTGAACAACAACAGCAGATTATTTCAGAGGATGTTCATAGATTTAGAACTAGAAGGCAGCTAGCAGGTTATCTAGTCCACACACCTAATTTTATTGCTGAGGAAACTGAAGTTCTGAGATATTAAATTACTTTTTTTGGCACAGCAATGGGGGTTAAGTGACTTGCCCAAGGTCACACAGCTAGTAAGTGTCAAGTGTCTGAGGCTGGATTTGAACTCAGGTCCTCCTGAATCCAGGGCCTGTGCTTTATCCACTGCACCACCTAGCTTCTCCTACTTTATACAAGGTCCCACTGATAGTAAGAGTCAGTCTGCATACACCTCCAATTCTTCTGATTCTAAATCTAGCTCTTTTCCAGATACACCACATTCTATCAGTGGTGCTATCAAAACTTTTTTGAGGGGACTAACTTTTCATGTATTTTCCTGGTTTCTTACTCCTTATTTTTAAATGTTGATTGTGAGTTTTTAACTCACTAGCTGTATGAACCTCGCCGAGTCAATTTACCAGGAATTCCTCCGTTTTCTCAATTCTAATGTGGGGATAGTAATACCACCTACCTCCTAGGGTTGTTATGAGGATCAAATGAGATAATATTTGTAAAGCACTTAGCACAGTGTCTGGCATATATTAGGTGTTTAAGAAATGCATGTTTCTTCCCTCTGAGCAGGATTTATTGTCAGAATCTATGTTCTGTTCAATACTTACTATATTTTTGGTGCTCCACATTATCAGCAGTGAAAGAATAGTAGACTTAGAGTTAGAAGATGTGGATTCAAGTTCTAATTGTGACACTTTAGTGACTCTTCGAAGTTGAACAAATAGCTTCCATTCCCCACACTGATTTCTTTTTTTTTTTCCTTTTTTTTTTTTGCTGGGCAGTGAGGGTTAAGTGACTTGCCCAGGGTCACACAGCTAGTAAGTGTCAAGTGTCTGAGGCCAGATTTGAACTCAGGTCCTCCTGAATCCAGGGCTGGTGCTTTATCCACTGTGCCACCTAGCTGCCCCCACACTGATTTCTTCATGAGTAAAATGAGGGAAAAGATCAGTTCTTTGCTTGTTGCAGAAGAGCAAGATGATCCTGCACATGACGTTCTGAAAATGTGACACTAGATCAGATGAAGCCACAGGAAAGAGAAGAGCTAGGGGAACAGATCATACCCTTACTGCAATGATTCCCTCATAATTCCCTACTTCTTATGTTAAGGCCATTGGAAGATCTATGAGCAATTGTTATTTTTTTTTTTGGTACCTATGGGGGTAGAACTAAAGTAGAGAACTGAAGAAATAAGAAGTAGGAATTGACTTCTGATGAATATCTTCTTTGTGAACCAGTTTAAGGTGGAAAGAAGTACTAGACTTGGAATCAGACAACTTGATTGCTTGTTGTTGGTTAGTTGTTTTCAGTCGTGTCTGACTCTCAGTGACCCCGTTTGGGGTTTTCCTGGCAAAGAGACTGGAGTGGTTTGCCATTTCCTTCTCCAGCTCATTTTACAGATGAGGAAACTGAAGCAAACAGGGTTAAGTAACTTGCCCAGGGTCACACAGCTAATAAGTGTCAGAGGCCAGCTTTGAACTTGGGAAGATGAGTCTTCTTGACTCCATGTCCAGAGCTTTATGCACTGTGCCACCTAGTTGCCCCTAGATTGTTATGCTTGTTACCTGGGGGAATTAGAGAAAATTCTTTAACCTCTGGGGGCCCAAGTTTCTTCATCTGTAAAATAAGGAAGTTGCACTGGATGACCTCTGAGGTCTCTCCCTGTTCTGAAGTAATAATTCAATGACCATATGATTTCCTCCTTTGGTCAAACAAATGTTCCAGTAATCAAAGAGGTTATGCTATACTTGCATTTTTCCTTGGCCAATTGATAATTACATGGTATTAAATTAAGATTGGTCTTCATGCTAGAGGGAAAAATGAAAGGTATGAAGGAATACCTCTCTAATGTATGTTTTGTTGTGGAAAATTGAAGGGAAGAAATTATTTCAAAGGGAAAAAGGAATCCTGGGATTCAGAGGGGAATTTGGTTTTGTTTTTGTTGTTGTTGTTGTTGTTTTTAGTGAGGCAATTGGGGTTAAGTGACTTGCCCAGGGTCACACAGCTAGTAAGTGTTAAGTGTCTGAGGCCGGATTTGAACCCAGGTACTCCTGACTCCAGGGCCGGTGCTCTATTCACTGCACCACCTAGCTGCCCCCAGAGGGGAATTTGTAAGTCTGTGTCAAAAGGTTAACAAGTAGAAATCTGCAGGAAAGAGAGGCAAGAGAAAGAGGACCACCGAATTACTGGGATATGGGTTGGGATTGAGGCCCTTTCCATCGAAGGAAAAGCTTAATACTCTAAGGAGGAAAATGGCTTCCTCTGTGTTCTAGACTGATGATGATGGCACCAGGAGAGAGAACATCCAGGACTGGCCACAAGAAGAAAAGGAAAGTTGGGGGAGTTGACAACACACTGCGGAAGGGGTGGTGAGGTGGCCATTTGTTGACCCAATGTGGATGATTGAGACATGTGCTATCTTTTCTTGGCTCTTCATTTTTCCCTGACAGAGACACTTCTAATACTTGTCTTACTTTATAATGAATACCTAGCTCTAGTGAGTCATGTGTGGATAAATGTTCTCAAATAGAAGGTAGAAGGCATTAGGAATTATGAAGCTAAAATTAGAATTTAGGAATGATGACGTGCTGGGCAGAAAACTAGGTGGCCCAGTAGAGTGCTGGGCCTGGAGTCAGGAAAACCTGAATTCAAATTCAGACATAGACACTTACTAGCTGTATGACCCTGGCCAAGTCACTTATGCATGTTTCCTTATCTGTAAAATGAGCTGGAGAAGGAAATAGCAAACTACTCTACTATCTTTGCCAAGAAAACTCCAAAATGGGTCACAGAGTTGGACACAACTAAAATGATTAAACAACAAGAATATTTAGAAAGAAGGATTGTAATATTCTGATTAAAATGGTAATGAATAGAAGAGAATAAACGAGAATGAAACACACAGGATGACTAATGTTATAAATCTCAGTAACTAGGAAAGTGGTGGTATTATTCATGATAGATGGGGTTACCAGGCATTGGGAGAGCATATTCCTGAGAAAGGATGGGTGGATATGATGTTATAGGAAAATTTGATTCAAGAGAGATAGTATGTCATCAGGAATGAAATATTACCAATACAAACAATGTATGTCAATACACAAATGTGTCAAGTTTGGGCAACATCCAAGATGAACTGGAGATACTAATGCAAAGAAACAAATTGATTATGATATGTGATTTAGGGCAAGTCACTTAACCTCTGTCTGCCTCAGTGTCCTCATCTGTAAGATAAGCTTAATAGTGGCATTTACCTCACAGGGTTGTTGTGAGGATCAAGTAAAATAGGACAGTGCCTGTCACATAGTAGGTGCTATATAAATGTTGAATTATTATTAGTATGTTCGTGTAAAGAAATCCAGGAACCAGAAGAAGGAAGCAGGGTGGAGAGCATTCGAATGAAGGTCAATTGTAGGAGCAACAGATGTGATTTTGTCATCAGAGTATATTACCAACCACTTATACAGAAAGAAGAAAGAGGTGAATTCAGGGAATAGACTACAAGCCTCACACCTGATTTGCTTGTGTAACCTATGTTTTAGGTGGGCTACAGTTGTGACATGGAACTTCAATTATTTAGAGGCCTGATAGACTTCTCTCTTTGCCAAAAGCAGCGTAGCCAATAATTACTTGGCTTGTCTTAATGATAATTTCATGATTCAATAGGTGGAGAACTAAGGGGAAATTTTACTCTGCATCTAATTCTCAGTAATTCAGGGGTTATTGGAGTGGAAATAATGGCAACATTGGATAGAAATGACCATTCCTTCTTAGAGTTTGTGTAGAGTAGGGGAAGTCAGGCTTAGCTTGAAATGCACTCTAGTTTTTTGGAAGCACAGATTTCAAAGGATTCACAGAAGGATAGGTAATATTCCATGGACTAAATTCTACAAGTGAAGGAAATCCAGGAAGGATGGAGAAGACTCAGAGAGAAACAATCCCTGTAAGATGGAAAACCAAGAATTGCCTGAAGAGTTTGATATGGATACACAAAGAACCCACCCATGAACTTAGATGTTTCAAAGATATGCATGGAAGAAGTAGACAAGGCAGGGAACACAATGAATACGAAAGCATGACATGGTCTTGCAAGAGTTAAGACTGCTAAAACTCAGAATGAGCTTGGTCTGGTGAGAAAATCACAGTTATAACATTTTTTTTAAAACTTTATTGGAATTTTTCAAAAGCTTTATTGGGGAAAAAGAAGATGATGAAAGAAGCATAGGAAGAAGAGAGAGTTGTGTCAAAGGGGCAGTATGCCTTCCAGGGTGTTCACAAATTCCCTCAGATTTTATAAACACAACTCCATAAGATAGGAGCAAGGCAAAGTAGCTGAGGAGGAATGTAAAAGAATGGCAGTCTTATAAAAATGTCAGCAATGCTAAAGCCCAGAATGAGCTAAGGCTTAGATCGAATATTAGCATTCCCCAGGAAAAAGAGAAGGGATAAGATCACTTCTTTGATTATGTAAAGCATGATAATGGATGAGAGAAAGCAGAATGACTCAACATTTTTTCCATGTTTCCTGTACCAAGCAGAATCATCCTCAGATCGTAAAATATAGAACAAAAATGGTTAACAGGAATTAACATTCAAGATAAGTGAGGAGACAGTAAGAGAACACTAAACTCTTCTCAATGAATTAAAGTCTCCAGGCCTGACTAAACAACATTTCAGGGTGCCAATGAATTTGCTGAATGATTGCAGCTGTTGGAAATCTTTGGAAAGTGGTGGATAATGGGAAGACTATCATCCGGCTACAAATGGGCATGTTCAGTTCCAACTTTCAAAAACAGGAAGAAAGTGGATTCTTCCTACCCATCCTGGAAAGCTTGAATTTTGTTCCTGGCACAATTCTAAAACCCTGTTCTCAAAATGATGATTTGTGATCAATTTGAAAGGGACACAGTGATTGCTGTGAGTACCATGGGGTCATCCAGACTGGTTACGTCAGGTGAAGTAAATTTCCTTCTTGGGACGGGATTACTAAACTAGTGGAACAGGAAAATACACAAGATGCATTTTGCCTGGATTCAAGCCAATAATTTTACAGAATCTTTCATGGCATCCTTATGAATGATATAGAGAAATGTTGACTATATGATAATAGGCTTAAGTACTGATTGAAGTAAGACTTAAAGCATTGATTAATAATTGATCAATATCAGCTTGAAGAGGAGGGCCATCGAGCTGTCTCCTTGCCCATCATCATAATCATCATCATGCTAGCATTCATATAGTTCCTATCCTATTCTCATTTTACAGATGAAGAAACTAAAGCAAATAGAGATTTAATGACTTGTCCAGGGTCACACATTTTTGTAAGTCTTTGAGCTCTGAGACTGGATTATGAACTGAGGTCTCCCTGACTCTGGGTCTAGTGAGCTATCCACTGCACCACTCTTTTCAACATCTGATCTAGAGAGGAATGGGATCTTTGAAATCAGGTAGTTCTGCCACATTTGCAGACAAGTAAAGTGAGGCTGGGGGAAGCTAAGTGATGCAGTGAATAGAATGCTGGGCCTGGAATGAGGAAGACCTGAGTTCAAATCCAGCCTCAGACACTAGCTATGTGAGCCTGGGCAAATGACTTAATCCTGTTTGCTTCAGTTTCCTCATCTGTAAAATGAGCTGTAGAAGGAAATGGCAAATCACTCCAGAATCTCTGCCAAGAAAACCCCAAATGGGGTCAGGAAAATTCAGACATGATTGAAAAATAACTTAACAACAACAAAAGTGAAGCTGGGGATGGAAGAATCACTTTTCTCCGCACTATTTGTAGCAGTGACAGAATTAAAACCTAGATCATTCCAAATTGAGTGATCATTTCACTGCAACAAACTGCCTTAATAAAGATCTTTATCAATGATTTGGCTGAAGATGCAAAAGTCATGCTGATCAAATTCTGAGGATGACACATACCTTAGATCCTTAGTTAAATGTGTAAGATAATAGAATTGAGAACCAAAGAAATCTTGACAGATTGGAACATTGGGATGAATTTAATCAGATGAAATTTGGCAGTGATAAATGTAAAGGCCTACATTTTAGATTAAAAAGTAATAGTATCTGTCCAAGTACAAAATAGGTGGTGTGTAGCTAGACGATGACTCATGTGAAAATGATACCTGGCAGAGTTAGAGGACTCCAGACTCACTGAGTCCATGGTGGGGCAGTTATATAGAGTAGTAGATAGAAGGCTGGACTTTATCTAGGAAAACCCAAATTCAAATGCTGGCACAGGCATTAGGATCATGGATTTAAAGCTTATAGGAACATTATAAACTATATAGTTCAGTCTCTCATTTTACATAAGAGGACCTGAGGCTAAGTGACTTACCTAAGGTCACATAGATAATAAGGAAAAGAGGTGAAATTTGAAAACAAAACCCAAGTGAATTAATAATAGCTAGTATTTATAGAGTGCTTTAAGGTTTGTAAAGCACTTTTATAAGTATTATCTCATTTGATCTTCACAACGACCCTGTGAGGTAGGAGCTATTATTCATTAGAGTTTATAGATGAAAAGAATTGAGGCTAAGGGACTCACACAGTGTCACATTGAGACAGATAGAGATTAAGTGACAGCAGCGAGGAGGTATCTGAAACAGGCTTCAAATTCAGGTCTTTGTGATTCTAAGTCTAAATTTCTATCCACTGTAGTACCAAGCCACCTTGAATTTCATATACATGCATACATGTATATACATATACACAGATATACATAGATATGTATGCATAAACATATATGTATGTATATATAAGTATGTATGTGTATATGTATATATACATATACATAAATACACACACTTACATACACACAGATAGCTAGATATATGATGACCCCAGATGATATACACTTGTGATAATGATGTTTTCATTCATGTTTCCATTTGTTTGAGAGAATAGTTCTCTTGTACCTGGTGGCCGAAATGGCTACCCTCAGCTCAGGTCTTCTTTAATAAGTTTTTGAGTAAGCAAATAAGGGTCTCTTAAGGATCTGGGGCAGGAGTGGGGGAGTTAGCCAAAAGAAGACCTGGAGGTTGGTGTGTGTATAGGGGCATAGTGGGTAGTGTACTGGGCCTGGAGTCAGGAGAGGCTTGAGTTCAAATCCAGCTTCAGATGTCACTTACTCTCTATCTGTAATTAGAATTCTTCAGTTGTAAATTATGGATAATAGTAGCACCTACTTCATATGACTGTTGTAAGGATCAAATGAGATATTATTTTTAAAGTGCTCAGCACAATTCTGGGCACACAGTAGGTGCTTAGTAAATGCTCATTGCTTTCCCTTCCTCTTCAAATATTTGAAGGACTGTCCAGAGGGAGAGAAGTTTGATTTGTTTTGTTCAGTCCCAGAGGCAGAATGAGTGGGAAGTTACTGAGAGTCAGATTTCAGCACTATTATGAAAGGACTTCCTGACAATTGGGATTACTCCCATCCTCTGTAAACCTTTCTGGGTTATAAATCTAGGCCTTAGAAACAGTCAGAAAAATCTGAAGAAACAGAAACATTTTTCTCTGCTCTGGCTTTAGAGACCTCTTTCTATTTGTGACAAACAGTTCTGTCCCAGTGAAGGGAAGAATAAGACTTGCTTAAACCTTTGCAATGTCACAAATATGTGATGAAAAATTATTTCTGAGGGTTACAAACAGTAGAATTGCTTAAAAGGGGGTTTCTTCATAGGAAGCATTCATTGACCAATACAAGTGCACAGGCCCAACAAATAAAGAATGAATTAGGCACAACTGAGAGAATCCCCTCTAAGGTACATTATGAATGATGCTCATAAGAAGCTATTTATTTGTAGTACTTTGGGGTTTTCAAATGATCTCATGTAGTAATTTAAATTTTTTTAAACTGTGCTTTTTGTTTTTACAACAGTTATTTTCCTGATTGCCACACCTACCCTTTTTCTAGAGGCCTTCCAACAACAAAACACAGTTAAGCAAATTTTGTTATTAATAATGTGCTATATTTATTTTTAAAAGAAGCAATTTAATTATTACAGTTTACAGAGTACTCTATGAAGTTATTAAAAAGTGAAAAAATGGTGCATTAAATTGCTACAGTCTTTACATCATAAAAATAAAAGTTAACAATAGTATGGAAAAAACCATCCACAAAGCTAGATGTCTGTAGTGAACAGATCAGCTAAATTGTAATATTTTGGAAATATTTATGAAGCCATATTTAAAAAAAATAGCCACTTATAAAAATGAAAGCAGTAAGCATATCTGAGGCTCTTCCATAACTTTCTCTTAGTTGACAAGTATTTAGATAAAATAAAAAGTTCAATATTCATCATTAAATTAGGTGAAATTACCTAGCCAAGCCCACTAGATCTGGTCACTTAGAAAAGCATTTTAAGAACAAAAAACTCAACTAAACTTTTCTTCCATGAAGAAAAGTGTGCTATATTTAATTTAGGGATAGAGTGGACCAATGATTTTATTAGTATAGAGAACTCCCAGATGAGGAAAACCCTTCTATTGATATAGGTTAGCACCCTCTCTGGAAGTTAGAGGCTTAGAGACTTGTTGAGAGTCCTGATAAGTTAAGGACCCAGGGTCTTGTAGTTGGTGTGTGTTCATGGTGGGACTTAAATGCAGGCTCTTCTGGTTTTGGGTCCATGTCTCTATTGCCTCTGTATATTTACTAAATTTACTGTCAACTTAAAAAAAGTAACTATACCCAAAAGAAATTCACAATTTCATATACAATTGACTTTTTGAATTGTATATTAAAATTTTAATGATTATTGGTAACTGAGTTTATGATAAAAAGTGATATTCAAAAATCAAAGACAATGGGCATAGCAGCCATGCATGACAATGTATGCAATATTCTGTACCCAAAGTCTCCCCCTCTCCATCAATTGAGAGGAGGGAAGTGTGCTTCATTATGTGTTTTCTGAGAATGACTGGTGATTCAGTTTAATGAGCTCAGGTGCCTTTGAGTGTTACTTTCACTTACTTATTTTAGTTATTGTGTATTTTGGTCACCTTTGTTTTTGTTTTACATTCATTCATTCAAATCTTCTCATGTTCTTTGAACTCTTCATGTCTATCTTTTTTTTAAAGGCACTGTAATATCCCATTGGGCAGCCAGGTGGCAAAGTGGATAGAGTGCCAGGCCTAGGTCAGGAAGAATTGAGTTCAAATCCAGCCTCAGACACTTACTAGCTATGTGTCCCTGTGCAAGTCACTTAATCCTGTTTGCCTCAGTTTCATCATCTGTAAAAAAAGCTGGAGAAGGAAATAGCAAACCACTCCAGTATTTTTGCCAAGAAAACCCCAAATGGGGACACAAATAATTGGACATGACTGAAATGACTGAACAACAAAATATTCCATTACTTTCACATATTGCATTTCATACATATCTTAGATGATATCTTTTACTCCAGGCCTCCTTATTTGGGATGTCTTACAACATGCCCCTCCCTCCTCTATTACTCTCTCCATTGCCTTTGGCATGATAATGATTTTTATTTTGTCAGTGATCACAATGTTTCTTTATTTACAGACATACAACTATACTGGTTGAATATTTATCATGTTTTATAAAGGTTCTTTTGTTTTAGGGAGAAGTTTAGAGTCATTAAAAACCTTTGTAATTTTCCAAAGCGGGGTGGCTAGGTGGCGCAGTGGATAGAGCACCAGCCCTGGAGTCAGGAGTACCTGAGTTCAAATCTGGCCTCAGACACTTAACACTTACTAGCTGTGTGACCCTGGGCAAGTCACTTAACCCCAATTGCCTCACAAAAAAAAAAAAATTTCCAAAGCTAGTTTTTCAACAAGCATTTATTAAGCACCTACTATGTGCCAGTCACTGTGCTAAGCACTGAGGAGACAAAGAACGACAAAAACACAGACCATGCTCTCAAGGAGCTTACAGCCTAATGGAGTAGACAATGTGCAAAGAATTAGGTCCCTACAGATATATGTGCATGGTAAAAAGGAAGTCATATCAGAGGGAAGGCACTAACAGTAGGTGGGGGAGATGCACCTTGTAAAAGAGTCTAGTAGGAAGCCAGAAAAGCCAGGAAAAGGAAATGAGGAGAAAGCACATTACAGATAAATGGGATAACCAATAAAAAGTCAATGAGTTGGGAGATGGAGTGTCTTGTCCAGGGAACAGAAAGAAGACCAATGTCACTGGATGACAGAGCACATGGAGTGGAGTGAAGTGTAAGACTTGAAAGGTAGGAAAGGTCCAGGTTATAAAGTACTTTAAAAGACAAATGGGGGGCAGCTAGGTGGCACAGTGGATAGAGCACCAGCCCTGGAGTTAGGAGGACCTGAGTTCAAATCCGGCCTCAGACACTTGACACTTATGAGCTGTGTGACCCTGGGCAAGTCACTCAACCCCAATTGCCTCACCAAAAAAAAAAAATCAAATGGAATTATAAAATTGATATGGGTGGTAGTAGGGAGTTTCTTGAGTAGGGAAGTGCCACAAGTCAAACCTATGATTTAGGAAGATCATTTTGATAGCAGAATAGTGGATGGATTTAGGGGAAAACTTGAAACAGAGAAGCCAACCCATAATCTCTTGACCACTGTAGGGCCTGAATCGGGGTACTGGATGTCTGAGTGAAGATGTGGTAAAGACAGAAATAACAGGATATGGCAAAAGAGTGCATGTGTAGACTGACTGAATGAAGAGTCAAGGATGACATGAAAATCTTGAGCTTGAGCTGCTGGAAGGATGGTGGTGACCTCAATTATAATAGAGGAATTAGGAAGAGAGTAAAGTTTTGGGGAAAAGATACTGGATTCTGTTTTGGACATGTTGGATTCGAGATTTGAGGGGAGTCTTGAAAGAAGACAGGGAAGTCAGAAGGTGGAGGTGAGGAGGCATAGAGAAGGAACACATGGAGTGGCTTGTGGGAAGAAGGGCAAGAAGACTACTTCCATTGGAACAAAAAGGATGTGTGGTGAGGTACAAGTTTGTGAAGACTGGTAAGGAAGGAAGGTGCTAGGGTGTAAAGAGTTTGAAAACCAGACATCTGAGAAAAATGTGGATAGACGCACTAAATAATGAAGAATGAAATGAGCAGAACCAAGGAAACACTGTATAGAGCAACAGCAATGTTGTTTTAAGGACACCTTTAAGCAAATAAGTCTTTTGGGCCATTATAAATACCCAAATTAACTTCAAAGAACGTATGAAGGAAGATGCTGTCTGCATCCAGAGAAAGAACTGATAAATAGAAGTATGTATAGGATGGTTTTATATAAACACATTTGTGTCTAATGGTAGCCATCTTTAGTGTGGGGGAAAGGGGGAGGGGAAAAGTGGAAAAAAGAAATGTATATGATAACTTTATTATATATTTTAAATGAATAGAAATTTGTACATAATAGATTTACAATTTCATGCACAATCATCTTTTTATTATACTATATTATGGAAATGCTTGCTTTATTCCATAAATTAAAAATAAATAAATAAAAATTAAAAAACCAGAGGATTTTATATTTTATCCTGCAGGTAATTGGGAACCACTTGAGTTTATTGAGCAGGAAGATTACATGATCAAACATGTGATTTAGGGAGATAACTTTGACAGCTCAGAAGAGGGTAGGGAGTCTCCCTGCCCTTGCAGTCATATAGCTGTGAGGTCATGAAGTTCAGTTCTTCATCTGTAAAATGCTTGTATTCACTACCTGCCTCTTAGAGATGTTCCAAAGATCAAGTAAGAAACTGTATGTAAAGCCTTCTAAAAGCCTTAAAATGCTGTAGAATTATATGTTATAGTTACAAGGAGATTACAACAATCAATAACATTATAGGTTGCATACAGACATAAAATCATGAGAAGTAGTGCTTTGTAGTGGATAAAGAGCTGGCTTCAGAGCCAGGATGAACTGGATTCAAGTCCAACCTGTGACATATACTGGCTGTGTGACCCTGGGCCATGAGGGCACTCACTAAGATAATGTCTTCTCAGGGGGCAGCTAGGTGGCACAGTGGATAGAGCGCCGGCCCTGGAGTCAGGAGTACCTGAGTTCAAATCTGGCCTCAGACACTTAACACTTACTAGCTGTGTGACCCTGGGCAAGTCACTTAACCCCAATTGCCTCACTAAAAAAAAAAAAAGATAATGTCTTCTCATTCAATAATAATTGCAATACCAATATTGCTCCTCATAGTAGTAACTCTACTATGAAGTTTCTTTGGGGCCTGAAGTGCTCAAAAACTATGCTAGGGGAGCGCAAGTCCCAGCAGTCTCCTGCTCTTCCAAACTGGAAAGATTTCTGTTACTGGGATCTAGGATGTCATGGAGAGATGCCTGGGTTAGGAGTGAAGAAACAACCCAGTAATATCCCTGACTATATGACCTTAGTCAACTCTTTTCCTTTCTCTTTGAATAGAGCACTGGAACTAGAGGCGAGAAAACCTAAAATTCCAACTAAGCCTTCCTGCTCCTCCTGAGCCCTCTGGGGAAGTCACTTCATCACTGTCTGTCTCAGTTTCCTCACCAATAAAATTAGGCTAATATATACACCTTCCTCCCAGGATGAGGATCAAAAGAGAAAATATTTGTAAAGTCCTTTGCAAACCTTAAGGCTCCATAATTGCTAGCTATTATTATCATTAGTATATTATTTTTAATTCAATTTAACAAGCATTTTTTAACCCCTACTACTTGCCTGGCACTGTACTGAGCTTCAGGTATAAAAACAAAAAGAAATTGTCTTTGCCATCAAAGACCTAACATCTCATTCAAGGGAAACAACACGCTCATATTAAAATATATATAATGGGGCAGCTAGGTGGCGCAGTGGATAAAGCACCAGCCCTGGATTCAGGAGGACCTGAGCTCAAATCTAGCCTCAGACACTTAACACTTACTAGGTGTGGCCCTGGGCAAGTCATTTAATCCCAATTGCCTCACCAAAAAACCAAAACCAAAACCAAACAAACAAAAATATATAGTACATGTAAAAGTCATTTTGGAATGGAGTATATGATTCAAATATTAATGGTATTTACTTAAAAATAAATCTAATCAATCATAATTCAAGAAGAATGCTTCGGGGCGGCTAGGTGGCGCAGTGGATAAAACACCGGCCTTGGATTCAGGAGTACTTGAGTTCAAATCCGGCCTCAGATACTTGACACTTACTAGCTGTGTGACCCTGGGCAAGTCACTTAACCCCCATTGCCCCACAAAAAAAAAAAAAGAATAATGCTTCAAGAATACTTCTGAACCAAGATATTATTATTTGGACCTGAACAATATATTGTCACCATCATCAGTCAATCAATCAATCAATAAGCGTTTAGTAATTACTACATACAGACCATTGTGCACCACTGTGCCAAATACTACAGATGCAAAAGTGAAGAATGAAACAACCTAACTCTCAAGTACTTAAATTCTAATGAAGGAGATGCCAGGCTCATGTAAAAGTATACACAAAATAAATATAAAGAGAATCGATGAAAAGAAATATAAAACAGGAAAATAGAAGGTCATTTTGGAGGGAACCCTCTAGCACTTGGGGAAAGGGCTTCTGGAAAGGTTCAGAGGTAATGCTTGAGCTTGGAGGAAGAGAGGGATTCTATGAGGCAGAGGTAAGGGAGGGCATAACAGGCATGGGGGACAGCCACTCCAAAGGTGTGGAGCCTGGAAAGTCCTTGCATCGACTGCACAATGGCCCTGCTACAAGTATAGGTTGGGGATATCTCTGCTATAATTTTAACCAAAGGCTTTGGCTATTATTCTCTGTTCTACCAGAGATTGACAAAGGCAGTTCACACCATCTAGAGCCAAAACAATAATTAGGATTATGTTATCTCTCAGTGTCAGGGAGTGTTTGGAATGGGTCCTAGTCCGTCTGAGAATGAAGAGAGAAACAAACAGGATCCATTCCCAGCTGCCCCCACAGGAGGGTGCAGGAGGAGCAGGGAATGGAGCTGTGACTGGACTCCCCAAGTGGGTTTGAGCTGCTGGATTAGAGTAGAGAAACTCCTCCCCACCAAGAACGACCTCCACAGCTCCTGGTTTAAAAAAACCTGTGCCTTCAAAAAGCAAAAAGAGTTGCTCTTGAATGGGAAGGGAAATCACTGGTTACTGGTCATGTATCCAGATTGGGAAACATTTTGTCCTTGATCCTAATTTTACAGATGAGGAAACTGAGGCAGACAGAGGCTACTGGGCTGCCTAGCTGACCCTAGTCTTCTACTTAGAGACTCTACCAGGCTAGCAAAGGACAGGGCTGTGGGCAAGCTACCTTATCTGAACCTTGAAAGATTTTTTTTCCTCCCTAAACTTTTCTTCTTGACCTATTATTGAAAGATTCCTATTTTGCCACTGGGCAGAAAGCTCTAGGAAGACATTAGGGAAGCTGCCTCTTTGGATGTGACCACTGAGCTATGACACACCTACCTGAGGCTGTGCCCAGATCCTTGTCAGTCCTGGATCCTACTTCCATGTAGTTTTCTCAGAATGATAGTGATGATAAGCTAGAAAAGATTAATAAGGGCAGGTGACCACAGACTCTAGGAACGATAGAGATCAAACTTGGAAAATTACAGACTCTGTGTTGTCAGTGATGACTATTATTCTCGTCTGACCCAAGGCTTGGAACATAACTTCTGTTTCTATAGTATGCTGACTCTTACAGAATGCTCTCCTCTCAACAACCCTCCTTTGTGCAAGTAGGGAGGATATTAATGCAACCATTTTACAGGTGAGGAAACTGATGCTCACAGAAGACAGAGACTTCCCTACATGTTACAAAGATGTTAGGACTGGAACACAAATCCAGGTCTTCTGGATCTAGGGTCTTCACCAGATCATGGATGGGGAACCCAAAGCCTCAGTGCCATTAAAGGGCTCTTTTTTTTTTGGTGAGGCAATTGGGGTTAAGTGACTTGCTCAGGGTCACACAGCTAGTAAGTGTTAAGTGTCTGAGGTCAAATTTGAACTCAGGTCCTCCTGACTCCAGGGCCGGCACTGCACCACCTAGCTGCCCCAAAGGGCTTTTCACCATTTGTATCTTTTCCTCCAGTTTTTCAATCTATAAAATGGGAATAATAATAGTACGTACCTCCAAGGGCTGTTGTGAGGATCAAATGAACATATTTGTAAGGTACTTAGCACAGTGTCTGACACATAGTAGATGATTAATAAATACATGTTCCCTCATCTGTCTCTTCTTTTTCCCATTGTTCTCATCTTATACTCTTCCTTTTATTCCTTCTGTTTCTTTGTCCTCATCCTTGGCCCTAACCTTGTCACTGCTAAACATAGCAAGTGACACAGCTGAAGTGCCTGACCATTCTCAGCATTATAGTGGAGAAAATGCTGGTTGTAGAATCAGGATAACTTGGGTTCAAGTCATACTATTAAAACCTACTGGCTATTTAGGGGCAGCTAGGTGGCACAGTAGATAGAGCACTGACCTTGAAGTTGGGAGGATCTGATTTCAAATCTCACATCAGACACTTAATAGCTGTATGACCCTGGGCAAGTCACTCAACCCCGATTTCCTTAAACATCTGGGACATCTCCAGTCATACTGATATATATATCTTGCCACTGGACCCAGATGGCTCTGAAAGAGAAAATGAGGCTGGTGACTTTTCATCACAAGTCATGTGACTTTTCATCACATTTGTCATGGTCCTCTTGAGAATGAAGGACAAAAAATCAGCAACAACAACTATCTGTATAATTATGAGCAAGATAGTTAACTTCTTTGGGTTTCAGATTTCTAATCTTTGAAGTGGACATAGTAATATTAAGAGTTCCCACCTCTCATAGGGTGGTTTTGAGAATTTACTAAGATTGACAAATCAATCAATCATTGAGCACCTACTATGTATTAGACATAAAACCCATTGCTGAGGATACAAAACCAAAACCAAATAGTCCCTGCCCTGCATTCTATTAGCTTACCTATTCAAAAATAGACCAAGTAAATACAAGATTATTTTTTTTGTCTGAGCAAGAAGGACTTAGCAGCTGGAGAGAGGCAGAGAGGAGATCAACAAAGGCTTCATGTAAGAGATAAGATTTCAAGGAAGATAAAGTATGTTAGGTGCTTTTTAAATTTTAAAGTTCTTTATATTCCAATATGCTCACTCTTTGGTTTAGACAATGTTGTGGAAATTATTAAAATACTTCCAAAAAAATACTTCCAGAGCAACAGAGGGTGTCCATCCATTCATTTATTCATCTAGCAAAAATTTATTAAGTGCTTACTGTGTACAGAGAACTCTGTTAGACTCTGGAGAAAATGTTAAGATAAGACAGATGTCAGATGTTAGAAAATGTTAGATAAGACAGTGTCTACCATTATGTAGGTGATAAGATACAACACAAACAACTATAATCTACAACACTACTTCACTTATGCATAAATCATATCATGTCTAAAGTTCCAACACCTTCATTTGGAATTCAAGACATGATATGATTTATGCATAAGTGAAGTTAATTTAGGAGATGCAACAATCAGATGAGAGGACTGGGCAGTGGGGTGGAAGAGGAAATCCCTCTGTTGAGAAGATTCAGGGGACTACCTTGACATTCCAGGCAGGCTGTAATAAGTGGGAGCAGAGGACAAGTCCAGGCCTATTGCTTCTGTTTGTGTTGATGTGGGAATCTCTGTAAAATGAGCTGGAGAAGGAAATGCCAAAACCACTCCAGTGTATTTGCCAAGAAAACCCCAAATGGGGTCACAAAGAATCAGACATGACCAAACAACAAATCTACAAAGCAGTCCAACATCTGGAACATGGCATTCAGTTCTGGGCATCACATATTAAGAAGGACATTGATACAGCATCCAGAGAAGGACAACCAGGGTGGTGAATGGTCTGGAGATAATATTGTATGAAGATTGGTACATGGGGAAGAGAAGGCTTGGGGGAAGAAGAGAAGCACATAATAATCCTCTGAGTATTTGAAGCGCTATTATCTTTTCCTAAAATAATAACTACTTTATAGATACTCTTAAATTCCCACCCTTGGGCAGCTAGGTAGCACAGTGGATAGAGCACAGGCCCTGGAGTCAGGAGTACCTGAGTTCAAATCTGGCCTCAGACACTTAACAGTTACTAGCTATGTGACCCTGGGCAAGTCACTTAACCCCAACTGCCTCACTAAAAAAAAAAAATACTTACTAGCTGTGTGACCCTGGGCAAGTCACTTAACCCCAATTGCCTCACTAAAAAACAAAAACAAAAACAAAAAAAACCCCAAAACATTCCCACCCTTTTCACAACAACAACAATAAAAAGCATGTTTAATCAGTAGGTCAAGTGCTTACCATGTGCTAAGCACCAAAAATAGAAAGAGATTGCATGCCCTCAAGGAGTGAGGAGGGATTGAGGCAGAGAGACTAATCAATCAGAAGACTAAGGGAGGTGATAGGGCCCCCTCTAAGGGTGATGGCTGTGTGAGTAGTGAGATGGTGCACACTAGGGATATTGTGAAAGTAGAAATGGCAATATCTGACAGCACATTGAATATGCTGGGGAGGGAGGTGAGAATGCAAGTGAAGAGTGGGGGGCATCTAGATTGTGAGAGTGAGCCTAGGTGACAGGGAGAGATGGTGCCCTTGATAGTAACAGGAAAGATGGGAAGAGAGCAGAGTTTGGGGGAAAGATAATGAGCTCAGTTTTGGACATATTGAGGTTGAGATGCTTACAGGACATTCAATTTAAGATGCCCGAAAGGCAGCTAATAATGTGGAACTGGAGCTCAGAAGAGAGATCAGTGGTGTGTATATATATATATATATATATATATATATATATATATATATATATATATATATATATATATATATAATTGTCTACATAGGATTGAACACTCCTGGAACCTCTCCTTCAGGGGATGACTGTCATAGGGGTCACATATGGATCTGTCTTATGTCAGGGTCACCATTTGCTGGAGTCACAAATGAGATGAGCAGGGGTCTCTGGTGCATGAATTGAGACCCCTGCTTGTCTCATTTGTGACTCTGGCAACTCATAATTCAACCCATGGGAGAGGATGACATCACCAAACAAGAGGAAAAGGAAGAGAGTCTTGGGGAACACCCTCAGTTAAGTGGGGATGACATGGATGAAGAAGGAGGACCAGGAGAGAGAAGTCATTCAAACAAGAGAGAAGAGAGTATCACGATGAGGAGGGCAGTTTGAGCACCAGATGCTGCAGGGCGAGGGCAAGAAGGATGTAGACTCAGAAAAGACAATTGCATCTGGGAATTCAGGGATCAATGATAACTTTGAAGAACACAGTTTCTGTTAAATGATGAGGTCAGAGCCAGATTGCAGATGGTTTAGAAGCAAGAGAAAAGCAGGGATGGAACCAAATCAATGGCACACATTCATTGGCCGTGTCTGACAACGCGTTCCTCCTTCCACATCTGTAGTCCACCTTTTGAGAAGGAGGGAGCCTTCACTGTTGCGTCTCCAAAGCCATGTTTGGTTGCTACATTCAAACGTTATTTTCCTTGACGTTATTGTGATCATCATAGAAATTGTTCTTTTGGACTGCATAACTGCCTACAAGTTTTCCCAAGTTTCTCAAAATTCTTTTTATCTGAAATTGCTTGCGGTTCATATGTAGTCAGGTGAGAGGGAGTATAGAATAATGGATAGAGTACTTTACTTGGATTCAGGAATACCTGAGCTTGAACACCACCTTAGACATTTAGTAATTATGTGAACATAGGCAAATAACTTAACCTCTCTGTACCTCAGTTTCCTCATCTGTAAAATGAAGGAGATAGACTAAATGACCTTTAAGATTCCTTCCATCTCTAAATCAATGATCCAATATATCACAGTTAATCTAGCTATATTCCTCAATTGATGGGTATGCCTTTGTTCTTAATTATCACAGAAAGAGATACTTAAAAATTCATTCACATGGGATCTTTTCCTTGTTTTTTTACCTCCTTGGGGTATATACCTAACAGTGGTGTCACTGGGTCAAAACATATTTACAGTTTAGAAACTTTTCTACTATAATTCCTAATTATTTTCCAGAATGGTTGGGCAACTCCACAGATCTTCCAATAGTATAGTAGTGAGCTTGTCTTCCCATATGAAAAGCTGTTATTAAGAGGTTATCTGGCATAGTGGAGAAAGGGCTGGGCTTCGAGTTGGAAGATCTGGGTCAAAATCCACCTTCAGGAACTTATAAACTGTGTGACCCTGTAGATAATAATACTTTCACTGACACATGGTTATCACTACCTGACACCACATTTCTGCTATACAGCACAAACCAAAAAGAATCCTTCAAACTGTCCTTCTCACACAACCACAGAAAGTAAACTTGACAAGGCAGTTGAAGTTTTATTTTTAAGAAAAACACAAGGATTTTTTTTAAAAGCCCTCTCCCTCAAAAGTGTATTTAATTTGACTCCACACAATATCCACACAAGCCAATCTGACATGCATTTTCCCTCTCTTCCTCAACACAACTCCGGCCCCTCAGTGTCCTCAGAAATGGTTGAGTTGTAGCCAACAAATTACCAAAGTATATTTTTCTAGGACATTACTCTTTACAAATGAATTTACTCCATGGAGTATAAGGTGCCTTCCCGAACCCCTCTTTGCCTTCAATTCCCTTTGGGGGAAAAAAGTAAAAATAAAGTAATTGAAAAAGGGAAAAAAAGTTAAGAAAGCATTTTGCAAACTTTGTGTGCTATACTTTGTAAATATAAGAGTAATCATATTTAATAAGTGCTTAATAAAAATTTGTTGAATTCAATTATAATCAGGAATGTCATTACATTAGATTAGAATTCTACTGTGATAATAATAATAACAGTTGAAAAGGAGAGATTTAGGCTTGGTAAAGATCACAGATCATAGACGTCGAGTCATCTAGTCCAACCCTCTCATTTTACAGATGAAGAAACTGAGTCCTAGCCACATAGGTAGAAGTGGAAGAGGTCCCTTCCGGTGTTCAACATTCTATGATCCTATGGCATTTTTGGTTCTAATGTGAGTCAGAAAACTTCGCAAGTTACCCTTTCAATACTTAAAACCAACATCTGAGCAAGTCCACAATACTTAATTCTATTTTTGAGACCATAAATCTATTTGTTCTCAATACTTAACTAGTTCCTTAATACATATGCATCAAATTGAATAGAGAAAGTGGGAATCTGGGCAAAATATTCTATAATTCAAATTATAGTAGTCAAAACTTACATAACGCATTGATTAAAAAAAATCCTAAATCTTTCTTTGGTCCAGTTTTTTTTTTTTGTTAAGTTCCATTCTAGTCTTAATAACTATACTCCTGCAGCAAAGTGATAAAATATATTATCAGTCCTTAGTTCTGACTGGACTTATTTTAAAAAATTAAATATACTTTAAAATAGACAATTTTAAAAGACATTTTATTGGTGATCTTCTTTCCTTCCTTCCTTCCTTCCTTCCTTCCTTCCTTCCTTCCTTCCTTCCTTCCTTCCTTCCTTCCTTCCTTCCTTCCTTCCTTCCTTTCTTTCTCCTGTCATTTCCCAGTTACAACCTCTTAGTCCTTCTACCCTTGACAAGAGAACTTTCCCTTGTAACTTTATAAGTAAGATAAATCAATGTGTGGGCCACATATGAAAATGTATGCCCCATTCATCACTACTAGGCCACTCTTTATTTTTTACCCCAAAGCCAGATTTCACTATCAATCAGTCTTCTGAAGTTAGGATTGGAAAGTACATTGATAAGAATTTAACAATCTTTTTACTGTTGTTTTCTTTTATATAACTTTTTATATAACAAGTTTATAGAACTTGTTCTGTCTGTGTTTACTTCCCCAGAATGGTCACCACCAGGTGCATTTTACTATGGGTCTGAAATTCAGGACATGGGGGAGATGTTTGGGGAAATAGCTTGAGGTAATTAGTACAATCACATCTAGCTTCCCAGGGAGAATGGGGATTGTGACAATTGGGAAGACAGTGAGTGCCCCTTCACCTCCAAGCAGGAAATAACAAAGCTGGCAAAAGACATTTCACCTGATCCCAGAGAAAGAAGGAACAAAAACCATAACCAACAGCCCTAAGCCAACAGAAAATTGGCTAGAAAGTCATGCTTATATGGACAAAGGAGAATGGTTCTTGGGAGACATCTTTTGCGTGATTCCTGGAGCACTGGCAATCAATGTATAACAAAGGCATTTTTTTAAAATGAGAGGATTTTTTGAAAAACTGTAGATGCATTTTGGCAAGACAAAGATGTCTAGTGTTTTCTGCTTGAGGCAAAGGAGAATTATATTGGGAAAAGCTACAGCAGACAAGATTGCAATGGAGGACAGTCTGACCTCTACCTGCTAAAGGCGGGGAGGAAATTACACAAAGACAGCTGTAAAGGAGAGGAATTTAGTAACTGTGCTGAGAGAGTCCAGAGTTTTGCTGAATCTAATCAGAGAAAATTTATTAGGGATAAATATGAAGGCATACACTTAGGCTCAAGAGATCAATTTCTTAAGTAAAAGATTAGGAAGATATGGTTAGAATATAGTTTCTCCGAAAAATATTTGGAAATTTTAGTGGATTTAGGATTAAATATAAATCGAAAGTTAGAGAACTGAGGTTAAATTTCCATTTTGTCTGCTTACTACCTGTGTGATGTTGGGCAAGTTATATAAATTCCTTGGGCCTTAGTTTCTTATCTCTAAAATAGATTGGACTAGGTGACCTCAGAGGTGCTTTCCAACTCTGAATCTTTGAACCTGAGAACAGTCAAAAAAAGCTTGCAGGATCATGGGCTGTATTAAGGTGGGGTATAGATTCCAGGAATAAAGAAGGGATAGATCTATTTTCAGTCTCATCTGTGTGTCAGAAGATATATTGTGTCCAGTTATGGGCACAATACTTTAGAAGGGACATTGATAAATTAGAAAATGTCCAGAGGAGGGCAACGATGGTTAAGGGCTGCCAGTCCATGCCAGATGAACATGGATAGAAAGAAGTAGAGGTGGTTGCTAGGAGACAGCTAGGTGGTACAATGGATAGAGCTCTGAGCCTAGAGTAAGCATAGTTCAAATCTGGTCTTTGATACTTTCTAGCTATATGACCTTAGGGAAGTCATTTACCCACTGTCTGCCTCAGTTTTCTCAACTATAAAAGAGAGATAATAATAGTACCTACCTCCTAGGGCTGTTGTGAATGTTAAATGAGATAATATTTGTAAAGCACTTAGCACAGTGACTGACTCATAATAGATACTTAATAAAGTACCTAATAAAGCTTCCTTCTTTCTTTCCTCCCCTCAGGTATCACAATGGAGAACATTTAGGCTTAGGGGGACTTTGTCTACCCCACCTTTGGGAGTGAGAGGGCTTAATCCTTTCAGACCATGTTTATCTCTGTACACTATGCCTGGCTCAGTGTGGGGCCTTCTATTTGGCCACTTCCTGCTCCACTGACTCCTCCTGTCCCTGTGGGAAAGGGTGGAGAATTTTTTCTTAGGTGACCCACATGCCACACTCTTCATTTTCCCCTCCCTCTCTCTGGCTAGAATTGGGGTTGGAGGTTTTTCCTAAAGCCTTGACTGGATTCAACAATCAATGTAATTTCTTATGTCCACAGACAATGGGCCCAGATCCATATGGGATACCTTTTTTGGTCTTTTGAGGAGTTTATAGAATTATTAATAAAAAAAGAAGAAAAAGACCAGCCTTGCTCACCGAACCCCGAGTCAAAAATATCTTAACAATTGACCAGAAACTCTGATCTCTTCTCTAAGCAAGAAAGGGAACTTCATAACCAACTATGTTCTGTGGCATCTGGCAGACTTGGCTACAACTCTACTTAAAATTCCTGAATGCAATTAAAGTTTACACAGGGGAATGCTCATTTCCGGGTTAACCACAGATGCTTTTATATGAAGAGAAAGAGAATCATTTAGGACATAATAACAAAGGGACAAATAGTAACAGATGCCTGCAAACCAATAAGCAAGTGCAAGAAGAAGGGGAGTTGAAGATGCTTCCTTACACTTCTCAGACAGGGGTGGTTGTGCCTCCCAACAGACATGGTCAGCATGCTTTGTCATCAGGTTGGGGGCTAGGGCAGATGGCAGCCACCTTCTAACTTCAGTCTACACTCCCAACTGCCATTGTTGTCTCCTTTGCCCTCATGCCCAGCTGCCAGAGATGATGAAGTGGCTGCCACGACTCAAATGTGGTAATATTGGTAAAAGCTCGTTGCAAAACTTAAAGCAACATATGCACATCTATCTATCTATCTATCTATCTATCTATCTATCTATCTATCTATCTATCTATCTATCTATCTATCTATCTATCTGTCATCTATTTATCTATCATCTATCCATATATCTATCATCTATCCACATATCTATCATTTATCTATTGTCTATCATTTATCTATCCATCCATCCATCCATTCATCTACCTATCATCCAGCATCTATCATTTATCATCTATCTTTCTATCTATCTGTCTATCTATACATCATTTATCATCTGTATCTTATCTATCTGTCATCCATTATATATCTTTCTATCATCTATTGTTTATTATCTATCTATCTTTCTATCTGTTTATCTATCCATCATTTATCATCTGTCTACCTTATCTATCATCAATCTATCTATCTATCTATCTATCTATCTATCTATCTATCTATCTATCTATCTATCTATCTATCTATCTATCAACACGTCTCAATGAAGGACTTCCAGCTAAGGCTGGATGACCATTTGTTCAGGCATGCTGTAGAGGTAATTAATTTCTTCCAATTCTAAGATTCTGTGAAAAGACAATGCTGCACAGCAGACTCTGAATATGGAGACCTGACCTTGGGAGGTCCTTGAAGTACAGGGTCATAGTGAAAGTGAAAATTCATCTTCTGTTTATTTTGTATATACATGTTGTTTCCGAAGTCTTCATGAAGTTGTAAACTTAAAACTGAATGAAGACTTTGGGGACACCCTATATTCTATACATGCTTTTTACACACGTGTTGTCTCTGTTTACAGAATGTAAACTCCTTAAGGGCAAGGGCTCATTTTTATCTCTAAGTCCCCAGAACCCAGCACAGCAGCTGGCCCAGACCACTGCTTCATTAATGTTTGTTTGATTGATTTATTCTTTGCACAGACCTCTGGGGTAAGGACTGCTTACTCAGAGAAATCCTTATCTTCTGCTCATTTTGATATGAATCCTTTTAAAACCTATCCTTTAACTTGTAATTAAAAGTTTGTGTTTTTGAACCTTGAGAACCTGAGGTGGAGACTGGAGAATCAGATTCAAGTTTCTAGATAATCTCCTTGGGGACAAAGAGCAAGAGGAATGAGAGGTCTCCCAAAGTGACTGTTGGACCTTTTTAACAGGAAGGAGCCTCTGACTGAAGGGTTACATGAAAGGTCCCGCTATTGGTTGTAGACCTTACAGATTGCATCAGCTTCTCTGAGCTGTACTTCCTTCTTGGAAATGATCTAGTAAACTTGCCCTGAGCCCACAGTTTTCAATTTTCACTGCTTTCTAAATATTTCTGATTTTTAACCTTTGTATGAAGGCATAAAACTCTTGAATTTCTTGTTTTTTTAAGCAACAGCCTTATTTTTACTGGTATCTTGTTTTTATATCACTTCCACTCTTAAATATTTCTGGATATATCCTACCTTCCTCCCCCATACTTAGAGATCTGTGTCTCACAGCAAAGATTTCAAAAGAAAGAAAATTCAGAAAAAAAAAACACTAATACATTAATAAAGTCTTATAGTATCTGCAATAGTCCACATCCTTACTCCCCATATTTACCTTTTCTCAACTCTCTTTTTAGAGCTAAGGTAGGTCATTATAAATTTCAGTCTTGTTTCTTTTCATTGTTTTCCTGATTTTACTTAACTTTACTCTGACTCAGTTTATATAAAACTCATGCTTTTCTGAATTCTTCATTTTCAGTGTTTCTTATGGTGCAGTAATATTACTTCAGTGTACCACAATTTGTTTATCCATTTCTTATTTCATCTGCTTTGTTTCCAGTTCTTTGCTATCACAAAAAGCGCTGTTAGGATTATTTTGGTGTATTTCTTCCCTTAACTTTCTTAGTCCCTGGACCTATTTCACTCCCTGGACTCATAACAATTCTGTTTGGTATTCCTATATTCCTTTTCCCTTATTTCTGGCCATCACTGCCATTATTTAGGTGCTGGATTCTAACACCCAGTCTTTATTTCTCTTCTTCCTGCTGCTACCATGCACTCCAGAATACACAAAAATCATTTCTAGAATATATAGGCACCTAGAGAATTCCTCAACCTGAGTCTTGCCCCTCTCTCTATGTCTCATTGTAGTGTTCAGGTGACCCTGGTTTTTCGGAGGCTATGCTTATAGAATATAAACTCTAGTTAGCTCTTTCAAGCTGGAGAGGCTTTGAGTATAGACGTGGTGATGAGCTATCGTCTGAGAACCAGAATTCATTGTCTAATTAGAAGAGGTTCATCTCTAATTTGGCTAGAGGGTGGTGAATTTCTCAGGCATAGCAGCTCACAAAGACCATTTCCTAAAGAGGCTAAAGAACTGAGATCTGCATTGGTAGAAACAGGACCCATGCCAAAGAAATTAGATTCTAGAAGTATTGAAATAAATCCAAAGGGAGAGAATATATTCAGAAACAAGAAGAATAGGATCCTATAACATCAGAAATCTATATACGAGATTCTATCCAGAGGAGGCTGAAGTCTTGATTTGTAATTCAGATAACTTTTGACCAAAGTTCACTAGTTGTAGATGTTAGCCTGAAGGAACCCCCTTATTTTATGATGAAGAAAATGAGGCACAGGTAGGAGAAGTGACTTGTTCAGGGTCATGGTTTTAATAAGTTAGATTGTGAGGTCCATGTGGGTAGGTGTCATTTGTGTCTTTTTGTATCCCCAGTAATTAGCATAATGCCTGGCATGGGATAAGCACTTTAAATGCTTATTGACTGACTGACTAAATATCAGAGGAAGATTTCAAACCCAGATCTTCCTGACTTCAATTACAGTGTTCTATTTATTATATCATTCTGCCACTCAGAAATAGTTCTCTAGGCCTAATCTGTAATTTTCCACAGCAGCTGCCTTCCTTGTGGCCCCCCAAATGACAGTGCCAATTAAATTCCAAATCTAATAATTGCTATCATTTATATAGTACATACTATGTGCCAGACATTGTGCTAAGGGCTTCACAAATATCTCATTTGATTCTCAAATGGAAGCTAGGTACAGTTACTATACCATTTTATGGTTGAGGAAACTGAGGCAAACAGTGACTTGTCCAAGGTCACACAGCTAGTGTCTGAGGGAGGATTTGAACTCAGGTCATCTTGACTTCAAGCCCAAAGCTCTGTACTCTGCACTACATAGCTCCTGCTGGCCTTTTCTCAGTCCTTATGCTTCTCTACTTGCTATATTTAACACTGTTGATTACCCTCTCTTCCTTTGTACTGTCTTCTCTGGGTTTTCATGACGCCATCTGACCACATTTTCTCAGCCTCTTTTGCTGGCTCATCATCCAGTTCATGTCCCTGAATTGTGGGTATTCTCGAGGGTTCTATCCTGGGCCCTCTTCTCTTTTCTTTATATATACTCTCTTGGTGACCTCATTCAATAAGCACCCATCAAACACCATTCTTCCAATCTCTCAAGTCCATGACCTTAGCACTATTCTTGCCTCCTCACTCTCAATCCGCCCACATATCTAATCAGTTGTCAAATCTTGCCATTTCTAGCCTTACACCATCTCTCATATTTGACCCCTTCTCCCTACACGTATGCTACCATCTTGGTTCAGACCCTTATCACTTCTCACATCTCACCTCTCATCTAGATTATTGCAATGGCTTTCTAGTTGGTCCCTCTGCCTTATCTCTCTCTGTTCTAATTGATGAACTACTGCCAAAATGACCCAAACATATCATTCAAAAAATTCCATAACTCAATAAACCAACTCAATAAATGTCAGTGGCTTCCTATTGCCTCTAAGATAAGATAATTCTTAAAAAATTCCTCTCTTTAGCTTTTAAATCCCTTCATATCCTTGGGGCCATATAGACCCAATCTATATTTCCATCTTCATTATACATTGCCCCCCCCGACCCCCAAACTATGGTCTGGCTAAATTGGCCATCTCTCTGTTACTCATAAAACACTCCATCACTTTTACTCCACATCTTTTCACAAGCCAAACTCCATGCCTGGAATGCACTCCCTCCTTAGCAATGCCTTATAGAATCTCTCTCATCCTTCAAGATGCAATATCTATATGAAGGCTTTCCCTGATCCCTCCAACCACTAGTTCCCTCCCTCCCAAACTACTTTGTAGTTAACTATTTTTTATTAAATCTCTTTATATTTATTCTCTATATACTTACTTACTTCTTATCTCCCTTGTTGGAATGTAAGGTTTTGAAGAATAGGAATTATTTCTTTTTTTGTACTTACGTCCCCAGTGTCTAGCACAACAGATAGGATTTTGTAGACCCTCAATAAATGCTTGTTGCTTGATTGGCTGATTGTTTAAAGTCACAAGACAGTAAGAGACAGAGGTGAGATTAGAAACTGAGTCCTCTGACTCCAAACCCAGTGCCCATTCAATATTTTAAGGAGTTTGTGGTGAGTGGGTTGTGAAGGAATGGGGAATTAGGGTTAGACACAGTGGATAGAGTACTGGGCCTTGAGTCAGAAAGACTCATATCATTGAATTCAAATGTGACTTCAGATATGTATTAGCTGTGTGACCCTGGGCAAGTCACTTAATCCCTGTTTGCTTAATTTTCTTCATCTGTAAAATGAGCTGGAAAAGGAAATGGCACTTACCATATGTTACTATATGCAAGGTACTGTGCTAAGAACTAGGTATAGAAATATAAGTAAGATAGACCCCCCCCCAAGGAGCTTATATTTTAATGGGGGAAGAAACATATACAAGAGATGTGGAAATAGGTGGGAGTTGGGTGAGAGAAAATTACATGTACAGCAAGTACATGTACACATATTACAAGAGAAGATACCTGTAGGAGTGAGTGAGAAAAGGAGGAGTCTGGAGAGAAGACCCAGGTGTCAGTGTTGAATCATGTCTAGGGGCCATTTAAAATGGTGGTGAGAGAGAGAGAGAGAGAGAGAGAGAGAGAGAGAGAGAGAGAGAGAGAGAGAGTTAGTTCTGAATCAGGATCTCAGGGTAGAGATTTTTCCAGAGACAGAGGAGAGAAGCAGAAGGAATCTGGAGAGAGAATCCAGGTTTGAGTGAAGACTGGCTGGGTGCCTTCTTAAAATGGATGTTTGTATGCATATGTATATATGCCAATGTCAATATATATATGTAACATATGTGAATATAAATTAGCACTGCATATATATCATGTACATGCACATATATTTGTGAATACATATATACATTTATAGACATATACATATATGTATTGCAAATATACACCAGAACAAGCACACATGCATCTATTTATACACATATAATATTAATGACATATTAATAAAAATATTTCTGTTCCTATATAAATACGGTATACAGTTGGAAACTTTGCAAAAGAGAAATTTTAAGATTAGAAGGTGATGGAATCCAGAGGTCACCCTGCCCTTTTCTTGACTGTTGCTTCTCTTACTTCATGCTGCTGTATTCACTCTAGCAGAGGTACTGATGTGGGCTATACATCGACAAGAGGCAAATGGTGAAGGTGAGTGTCTCCCTTCAGGGCTCCTCTACCTGTCAGTGGGGTATAAGGAATTGGTGCCTTTCCACCCAAGTAGTGGTGGATGTGAATGATTCTGGGAAGATGTCCAGTTTCCTGTTGGGTGTGGGACCTGTATTTCTAGCTGTTGCTACTGTTGGTGTCTTTCAGCCTAAGAACATTAAGCTTGGTCTGCTGCTGTAACAGAGTTCTATTGTGTCAAGACAGCTGACTAGGCCATCTTGCTATTTGTAGGTGTTAGTAAATGTGCTTCTCTTTTCTCTTTCTGTGAATCATTTGGGGCAGGGACTTAAGAGCCTGGATCAACACCAGGCTTTATTTTCTGTGAGGTGGAGAAGGAGGTCTGATTATGGTGTCCAGATTTCTGAGAAACAAATCATTAATTCATTCAACAGATTTTTTTGAGCACCTGCTATGTGCCAAGTGCTATTCTATATACTAGGGATTAAAGGGGAAAATGGAATACTATCTGCCACTTTATATACTATTGTGGGAAAACAACATGTACACAAAAAATTAAATATAAAATATATTAAAATAGATAAAAAGCATTTCCCATGGGAAGGGCAATAACAACAAAGGATATCACAAACAGACTTCCTGTAGGAGGCAGAGTTTAAGCTGAGCTAGGGATTCCATGAGCCAGAGGTGAGTAGAGAGCTCACCCTTGATGTGGGGGACAGTCTGTGCAAAGGCCTGGAGGCTAGAGACTGAATGTGGAGATGGGGAAACAGCAAGATCAACGTGGGAGGACAGAAATATGCAGTGAGCCTGGAAAGAGAGGCCAGAGTCAGATTATGAAGGACTTTAAAAGTCAAACCAAGCAGTTTTCCTTTTATCCTAGAGATGAAAGGGAGACATGGCAGAAATTTTGAGCAGAGGAGTGACAGAACCAAGCCTTACAGTGAAGGTCTCTTGATACCCTCTACTAACAATTGCAATCAGTTACCAGGGATTATATTTCATGTTGGCACCAACTCCTACTTTTTGGGTCTGTTTGTTTTGGTTTTGATTTCTTGGGTTTTTTTTTAAGGAATGGCAGTGCTTCAGCCTTTGGGAATATAATCTTGGATGTAGAGAAAACTGCTGGGCTAATATTGCATTTCTGATTGTATTGGATCCTGAACCAGAGAATTGACATAGGGTGTGGTGCTTTCCTTGTTCTTGTTGCTAGGAAAATTTAGTATGGTGAAATCTAGAAATTTCCAGTAACCAAGTTGTTGCCACAGACAATCTCATTCCTATGAGGTCTGCCCTTTTGTGCAAGTCTTTTAATTGTCTTCCCATTCCAAATGATTTTTACTTCTCTTCACTTGGGAATTCCTAGCTAGGATGTTGTTTGTGCTCTGGAGTGGAGGTAGGATATGGAGGAATAGAGAAAGAACCTGCCCTTCCTCTTCTCGGTCTGCAGAAGATGTTTCTAAAAATTGTGCTGAGTTGTCACTTCCTCTGGAAGAACTTCCCAGAACTCTGTGGTCAGGGCCCTAGCATGATCCCAAATGCCTTCTATGTATGAACATGTTTCTCCTTTTCACCAACTCAGGCTACTTATACTTTTCATATCTGGGAGAATTTTTTTGACATAGTTGCCTCTAAGCCTGAGAAGTAGATCCTGAAACCACCCTTTAAGCTGGTTTTCTTCCCCTTGTCCCCCTTTCTAGGTGATCACTTAAGCCTTCTACCTGCCTTTACAATAATTTTGGAGATCTAGGAGCTTTCCCCATAGACCTTCAGATTCTCCCCCAAATTCCTATGATTCTTGTATTTTTATCAGCCTCTTCCAGAACTTCCAGAGCCAACATTCTTTTTCTGGAGGTTTGTTGATTTATGCCCACTTGGTAAATTGTGTAACTTGGAGCTTATAACTCTTGGTTCTTTTCTTGAACACTGTAAGGTATTTCTTAACTCATGTATCTCCTTATTGCAGTCTTCATATTTTCCTCAAACCATCTTAAATTATTTTCCTAAAGTTCTCTCACTCAGGTTTCCTTGTCTTGAACTTATCAAGAAGGTAAGAGGAGAGAAATGGAAAAGGACTTGGATTAAGAGTCAGAAGATCTAGGTTCTAGATCTGTGTCACTAATTAGTAGTGTGACCTTAGGCAAGTCACTTCAGTTTTCTGGGCCAGTTCCCTTATTAATAAATTAAGACAATAAGACTAAACAACCCTTAAGGTCCAAAACAACTCAATAAATCTCCATGACTCTTCAATAAATGTCACATTTAGGACCAGCAAAAATTTAATTCAGCTTAACATCTATGTCTTTCCAAGTGGCCTCTTTATCTTTAAAAATGATTTTTTTTTCATTTTTCTTAATTTGAATATTAAAATGTAAGCTCTCTGAGGGCAGGAAATATTTCACTTTTAACTTTGTATCCCTAGCACTTAGCACATTGCCCAGCACATTGTAGGTGCTTAATAAATACTTGTTGATTGAATCACTGAACTCTTTATTACTCGTTATTCACTGGAAGCTATGTGGTACAGTAGATAGAGCATCGGGCTTGTAGTCAGGAAGATGACTTCAAATATGCATTGGACACTGACTAGCTGTATCACCCTGGTCAAGTCACTTAACCTCTGTTTGCCTCAAGTTCCTCATCTGTAAAAATGATAATAATAGCACCTACCTCCTTGGATGCCTGTGAGGATCAAATGAGATAATAATTGTATGGCACTTAGCACAATGCTAGGCACATAGTAAGCATTATAGAAATGTTAGCTATTATTATTATATTTAGTATAAAAGAGGTCGACTATGATCAGGGTTTATTTATTACATTTCTCCTGGGAGTACAGCAGCACGGATGCCTCAAAAGAACTTGTTTCCTTACCTGTAAAATAAGGATAATTGGGGGCAGCTAGGTGGTGAAGTGGATAAAGCACCAGCCCTGGATTCCGGAGGACCTAAGTTCAAATCCAGCCTCAGACACTTGACACTTACTATTTGTGTGACCCTGGGCAAGTCACTTAACCCTCACTGCCCTGCAAAATAAATAAAATTAAATTAAAATTAAAAAATAGGATAATTAGACCAGTAGTAGTATACCCCTTGTAGGGTTGTTATGAGGGTCAAAAGAGATACTGTATACAAAGCACTTTGTAAACACTCAAGACTGATATAAAAAATAAAGACCTATATAAATGTCAGTAACCATAACTATGACTATCAATCAATGTTGAAGGATTCCCTGGACCATCCCCATGCCCATTCCCAAGGTCACTCACTGCAGGTTGATCCCAATATGACAGGCAGAGCCATGATCAGAAATTTTTCTTCCTGAGAAGCCATCCTAAGGACCAGTGGTGTGAAGCACACTTTCAGTTTGGTGTGGAGGAGACACAGAGACGCTGGGATATCAATGTTAATTAGGGAAATGATGGAAGTAGGGTGAAGTGCCTGTAGAGGATTAGCATGGGGCACTGGGGAAGTGGACCAAAGACAACCATCTGATAGCTTCCAATTTTAGTGAATTATTCTCACTAACTAGTTGCTTCAACATTGTTGTTTCTACTGATGCCAGAGGAATACAAATACTGTCAGCATTCTCTCTTTTTTTGGAGGGGGGAGTTTTTTGTGGGGCAATGGGGGTTAAGTGACTTGCCCAGGGTCACACAGCTAGTAAGTGTCAAGTGTCTAAGGTCATATTTGAACACTGGTCCTCCTGAATCCAGGGCCAGTGCTATATCCACTGCACCACCTAGTTGCCCCCAACATTCTCTCTTGATTCAGCAGCCTGGAGAAAAGTTCTGGTTACCCCCATGCTAGTTGCAGCTCTGACAATATAGTTTATTTTTATATAACTTTTATTATCAATATACTTATTAAAATAAATAGTCATTACATTTCTTACCCTCTCACCTTTCCCAATTCAACATTAGGGGAAAAAGAAAAACAAAACAAAACGAAAAACCTCTTGTGATAAATATACGTAGTCAAGCAAAGCAAATTCACTCATTGGCTTTGTCCAAAAGTGTATATCTCATTTTGCATCCTAATTATATAACTTCTCTGTCAGGATGTGGATATCATGTTTCATCTTCCATCCTTTGAAATCATTATTGGTCTTTGAATTGATCGGAAATCTTAAGTCTTTCAAAATTGTCTTTAAAATACTATTGTTATCAGGGGCAGCTAGGTGGTGCAGTGGATAAAGCACCGGCCCTGGATTCAGGAGGACCTGGGTTCAAATCTGGACTCAGAGACTTGACACTTACTAGCTGTGTAACCCTGGGCAAGTCCTTAGCACTCATTGCCCAACAACAAAAAAAATTAAATTAAATACTATTGTTATCATCTAACAATATGCTTTACCAAGTCAGTGGTTGAGATACCTTGGAGTCTATAGACTCCAAGTTTATCATTCCTTTGCTCTTTCTGGCTTTCAGTGCCCTTCAAGGTCTAGGCAGCAGTGTAGTTGATATATCCCTTCCTTGCCTTGCTGAGTTCGATGGTCTGGCCAGTGCAAACACACTGTCATCTCTCAATCCTTGCTTGCTATGAACTCACTAAACAAAGTTATGCTTGTGGAGAGATTAGCAAGGCAGAGAACATAGGCTGTGGAGAGAATGTCAAATACTTACCAGATACTCCCCCCATCCCTAGCTTCTTCCTGAAGTGAAGGGTCAACAAAATGGATCTAAAGACTTTTAAATGAAGAATACTTTAAAAAAAACACCTGCATTTCATCCTCTGCACCTAACATGCTTCTTAGACCAACTCTGTCCTGGGATGGCTGTGAGGATCACATGAGATAATAATTGTATGGCACTTAGCATGTGAAACATTATACTAATAACAATATTGTAGGCAAATGTACAAGATTTTAGAAATTAGAGGAGGGTGAGATACTAAGGACTATGCCAGATGTTGGAAGTCAATGGAAGGATAAACTTCTTTCCAGTAAATTAACCAACCAATCAATCAATAAGCATTAATTAAGCACCCACTATATATCAAGAACTAGATACAGAAAAGTAAAAAGGAAATCAGTAGTCAGTGTGGGAGTGAGAGCATTCCAGGCAGAGGAGAAATCCAGAAGGAATGCCTGGGGAGATGGAGTGTCTTGTTCATGGGACAGCCAAGAAGCCAGTGTCACTGTATTGAACAATATTAGTCCAGGATTAAGTTACAGAAAGACTTAAAAGGTAGGGAAGGGGGCTGGGTTAGGAAGATCTGTGAATGCCAAACACAGCATTTTGTCTTTGCACCTGGAGGCAAAAGGAAGCCACTGAAGTTTATTGCATAGGGGGGAATGACATGATCAGACCTACATTTTAGGAGAATCACTTTAGTAGATGAATGGAGAATAGATAGGAGTGGGGAGAGATGTGAGTGTGTGTGAGTGTGTGTGTGTGTGTGTGTATGTATGTGTGTATATATACACATAGATATACATCTGGATCATATACAGGAAAATACATGGTTGTTTTTAGAGTGAGGATGGGGTGGTGAGGGTAAACTTCATATGGAATTCAACAAATTACTAAAAACCTGTTAGGCACTGTAGGTACAAAGGTAAAATGAAAAATAGTTCCTGCCCTCCAAGAGCTTATATTCTTGTAGGACAGGGAAAGAGGGTGAGACAATATTTCCATAGATTTGCAAGTCCTACTGGGCAGTGCTGGAACTGTGTTCTTAGGAAGCTGAGAATTCTAAGAGGCAGAGGTGAGGAGGGGAATAGCTGATGTAAAGGCTGGGAGGTGTGAGATGGGTTGGGGAACATCCAATCAAATAGGTCAGTTTGGCTAGAATATAAATTGTGTGAAGGGGACTGATGTCGAATCAATCTAGGCAAGGTAGGTTGGCCAGACTGTGAAAGGTTTTAACTACCAAGCTGAGGAAGGAAAGAAAGAATGATGAAAAATACCCCCCTACTTTGCACATGCACTTGTTACTTTTTCCTACAGACTTCACTTGAAAGCATGCTGCAACATACCTTTATTGATTACAAAGCAGATACATGTGAACAAGAACACTTTGGGCCAGCAATGTGTCTAAGAGTGAACTTATCAGAGAAGGAAAATGGACCATAGTATAGAACATTCCCTTTCTTTTTTCTTAGCTCTCTACTTAGGGTTGCTAACATCCAACCAGCTCCCAGGAAGTGGGCTTCAGGGCTGTGTGCAAATATATTCTGAGCTATTCAGATGGACAAATTTCATTTTAACCAACATTTATTCAATTCAATTCAATCCAACAAGTATTTTTTTTTGGTGGGGCAATAAGGATTAAGTGACTTGTCCAGGGTCACACAGCTAGTAAGTGTCAAGTGTCTGAGGCAAGATTTGAACTCAGGTCCTCCTGAATCCAAGGCCGGTGCTTAATCCACTTCGCCACCTAGCTGCCCCCCAACAAATATTTATTATACTAGAATCTTCTATGTATGTGGCACTGATGATGCAAACACAAAAACAAAACAGTCTCTGACCTCCAGGAGTTTACATTCTACTGGTCACATTATTACACTGTTTTGCTCAATAAAAACAACATATTTGTTGTCAGAACCATTACAGGTTCCTAGGTATTAACATACCAATTGTTGATTATATTTGAGCCAATATGAGTGAACCCCAACTGAAAGATTAATCAGCATTCAATTATCATCAATAATAGAGGGTAGCCCCCCAAATGATTTTTCTCCTCTATTGCCACAGCTTTTTGGTTCTTTACTTAGGGACATATTAAATACCAGTGGAAACCTTAGGAAGTTTGAATGAGAGTGACAATACCCATAGAGAGTGACATTGCATAAAATGTCTCTTCGACTTTAATTTCCCTATCTGTTAAAGGGAGGTAATAATAACAATTCCCCTCCCTAGGTCAAAAAGGGTTGTTGAGAGGATCACATGAAATAATGTATGTAGATGAGTTTAGGAAACCTCAAAGTTCTATGCAAATGAAAGGTCCTGACTTTTGTTAGATGGTGATGATGGTGGTGGTGGTGGTGGTGGTGGTGATGATGATGATGAAGAGGATGGTGGTGGTGAAGAGGAGGAGGAGGAAGAGGAGGAGGAGGGTGGTGGTGGTGGTGGTGATGATGGCGATGATGAAGCCCTATCTCTATTCATGTTCTATTCTCATGCTTTATCCTGGTGTACATATGAGCTTAAATTCTTGAAAGCTAGGCCAGTGGAATACAAGTTTGGGCAGGTTGTAAAAAATTGGAAAGGCTTAAAATATAGACCAGATGAGAGAAGACCACCTGTTTGTCAAATGAGTTCGGGCTAATTTCAGAAAGATTCATTATCAGAAGATTGGCCACTGATTGGCCACCAAAATAATTATTGGTGAATTGTTGGTCACAGCAACTTAGTGAGACCTTATGGGGATCCCTTGGAGGCAAATTTTTCTCTACTCTTCTCCTTTTATGGTTCCTATATGCATCTATACCTATAATAAATAGGCATATATATAATGATATATCATATTAGCAATTAATATAACAACGACAATAATAATTCCAATCAGTGGCAGTACATAGTGTCTATTGTCCAGAGGTATGGTTATCATAATTCTTTGCTCTTTCCTCAGCTTACATTTAAAGCTTTTCACAGTCTGGATCCAACTTATCTTGTCCAGATTGACTTCACATACTTTATGTTCCAGTCAAACTGGTCTATTTGATATTCCCCAACAGTGGAGAGAGAAGGTGCCACTCTGCCTTGGTAGAAGTAGTTCCTTCACTGAAACCACCCTATGCAGATGAAATCACAGGTTCAGGCCTAACAGCACTAATAATAACAACAGCAACAGCAATAATGATGGTGATAAATTATAGAATGTGATTTTATCTGTGTAGGGAGATCTCAGTGAGCCAATTTGTTCTACCAAGGCATACTGGCACCTACTCTGAGGGTAGTTCTCTATGCCCCGTTGGGTGCTCCTTCTATACATGCATGTATGTATATGTTACCTGGCTCCCACCCAGGCAGGACAGGGGAAGGAGAACCCTGTGTTGCATGTGGAGGGAGATATGATGCCTAACTAGGAGAATTTCTCCTTGTATGTGGTACAGGTAGCATGCTACAGTGGATAGTGAGCTAGGCTTAGAGTCAGGAAGAACGGGGGTAAAATCCTGTCTCTGACACTCACTTGCTAGGCAAGATGCTCCAATACTCCATGTCACGTGGTAAGTTACAGACAGTTGGTATTGGTAGAAGGAGCTTTTACATGAAGGAGTTCCCCACACAGATATATGTGAGTCCAGATGAGGGGAGGAAAAAACATAGCATGTCGACATTCACAGTATTGAGGTTTGTTTTTTGCTTTTGTTTTTAAACTACTGTGGCACCTTGTGAAAAAAAATCATCAAAACGATTTCACATGTACAGGTTGAAAACACTTTTCATAGATTTCATTTGATCTTCACATGTCTATGAGGCTTTTACTGCAAGTGTTTTTTTTTTTTTTATTATCATTCCCATTTTCCAGATGAGGCAACAATTCAAGAGAGATTAGATGATTTACTCAAGGTCATACAGTTGGTAAAAGGCAGAACAGAGCTTTGAAACCAGGTATTCAGACTCTAGGACCTCTCTGTTTTCTTCTCCTAGCATGATACCTTTCAAGTTTCAGGGGAACAACTAGTTTAAAAAATGTTTACATTGCCCTGTCACTCTTTAATTAAACAATCTCAGTAAGCATTTAATAAGCACTTACTCTATGCCTGAGAATAAAAGGACAAAGTAGAGCTCTGGCTGACGTTTGAATGGAGTTTGTGTTTCTTGAGGCTAGAAGAAGCTGGCTAATGTGGGCAGTCAGCTTCATAATCAGGGGAAGATTCCCTGGCCCCACCTTCAGTCCCGCCCTCCAATAGCAGGAGGTGAGGACGGATAAAGCAGGGTAGGTGTGGACAGGGAATGAGAAATCCTGCCCTGGTCCGGAATTGCTCAGGAATCTCTAAGTGTGGTCAGCTTGGTGCACTTGTGACACACAAGAGGGTCGGTCATTGGCTATATGGGATTGGTGGATATTATGTAAACAGTAGAAGTTCCTGCCAAGGACTTTCTGTGCCTGTTTGTCACTGGCTGATTTACTTTCAGTTTTGAGTTAAATTGCATCTGGAGACGAGGTATTTCTGCTTGGTACAAAGCAAAGACAGCTGTGAGGGGCGACCTGAGGGTAAAGTGTGGGCAGCACAGGGTCTTCAGCCCATGACCATGGCGTCTGATGAGTTGGTTTTCTTTGTCAATGGCAAAAAGGTAAGCAAGGGTCTGACTTTTGGCTCTGTTTTTCATTAGAGGTGTATACGTGTGTGTGTGTGTGTGTGTGTGTGTGTGTGTGTGTGTGTGTGTGTGTGTGTGTACTCTCTCCTTGTGTGCTTAAAGAACTGGGGATAAGTTTTTATAATAAGGCTAGCTTTTTCTGGGCTAGATTACATGGAAAACATTCTTGGGACAAGGGACACTTGAGGAGAGAAAAATAAGATAAAGACAGGAAGTTGGTTTGGAGGAAAGATAACCAAATCTGTTGCATAGACCAGTGTAGTGGAAAAGGATGTTGAATCAGGACTCAGTGGACCCCTTACTGCTGGTATAACCATGCACAAGTTTCATCACCCCTGAGGCCTTTGTATCTTTACCTGTAAGATGAGGGATTTCAACAAGATGACCTTCTGGTTCTAAATTCTAATTTAAAATTATTTTTTTTTGGTGAGGCAATTGGGGTTAAGTGACTTGTCCAGGGTCACACAGCTAGTAATTGTTAAGTGTCTGAGGTCAGATTTGAACTCAGGTCCTCCTGAATCCAGGGCCAGTGCTCTATCCACTGCACCACCTAGCTGCCCTAGTTCTAAATTCTAAATGTTCCTAAGAGATCCTGGACTTCTATGGTGGGTGGCAGAAGAGATTCTTGTATGTGTGTGTGTGTGTGTGTGTGTGTACATACATACATATGAATGTATATGTATGTATGTATGTATGTATAAAATAAAGGGGAGCAGAGCAGTTTCCTAGGTTGGATTTGCGAACATTGTCCTTGCTTTCAAAAGATTAAAGCAAAGGGACTGGACAGCCTCCCAGACCCTTTCAGGTGGAGTCCTAGCCTGCTATTCAACAATGTTTTTTAGCTTATTTCAGGCCTGTTTGGCTAGAATCCTTTCCTCTTTGGAGAATCATCAGCAACTACAAGCATTTTGCTGCCTGCCCCCTTATACAGCCAATCAGAGAATGAGATTCACCCATTTCCTCTCCCCCTTTGTTTTCATCTTATTATGGAGAGGAAAGTATTGGAGAGCATAGTTTTCTCTCTAGGTCTCTTCCCCATCTCATTCCTCCTTGCTCCTACAACATCCAAATGTTGCTGCCACCAAATCCAAAGACTCTGATTCTTTGGCAGCTTCAGGGACTCTGAGTTTCTCAGGTGGCAGGAGAAGTTGGGTGGACTTAAGATCAGAATTAGACAGTAACTCAGGAAAACTAAGAAAGATTGCGGCTAGACTGGGCAGGCATTCATTTGAAATACCAAGGACTATTTGCATGAAATCTAATCTGTTCTCTTTGAGGGGTGAAGGGTGGGAAGAAAAGGATCACAGGATTTAGAGCTACAAGGTACCTTAGAAATCATCTGGTCCCACAACTTCATTGTACAGAAGTGACTTGCTCAAGGTCACCCAGCTAATCAGTGCCAAAGGTGGGAAATGAAGCCAATTTCTCTGATTCCAAAATCCCATATTCTTTCCATAACTTAACTTTCAAGGATATTCCTTATTTTGTTTCACTGCACATATGGGAACACTTGTCAGAAAATGTATATTTTGTTGAAATAGCTCTCTATTTAATCTATAATACAGGAGTGTCACACACTTTGTGTGTGGTAACAACCTGTTTTAGTATGTATTTGAAAATATTAAAATATTGGAAGGGATTGGACATAACTATCTGTATGCCCCTGGGCAAGTCACTTATCAGTTTCCTCACTTGTAAAATGGGGATAATAATAGCAACTACTTCTCAGGCTTGTATTTTTTTTTTTACAGCAACCACATATTTATTCTAGTACCTATTATGGGCTAGAAATACAAAGAAAAGACTGTGATAGTCCTTTTACTTAAGAGCTTATATCCCTATTAGAAGAGTTACCACATACATATGAAGAACATAAAGAATAACTACAATTTAAATGCTATGTTTTAGGAGGAAGGTGCAACTCTTGAGATAGTAGATAGTGCTTGTATTGGATTAAGAAGGGAATATAGAATTCAAAGAGGGAAATGGAAATGGGGATGGTGAATTCCAAGCATGGGACTTCTAATTACTTGGCTGCCTTTGCTGTTTCCAAGAAAAGACATGCATGCACTGTCTTGTTAATACATATACATCATCTTGTTAATACACACATATACATATATATGTATGCATACACATATATATGCATTTTATATGAATATACACATATAAATGTTAATATAATGTAATAATATGTATCATAATAAATACATTGTAATATATTAGCTATAAATATATATCAAGAAAAGAAACATACTGTCTTGCTAAAATATATCTAGCCATGGATCTTTGTGAAGGCAGTTATCAGGCTCAGGTTGAGCCACAGCCCCTCCAAGGGAGGGAGAGCCAGGTCATTCTGCTCTGTTCTAAGCAGTCTTCTGTCTGTGGCTTTAGTCCGTGTCATTGGAACCCAAATCACTGTGAGGTCTGGAGACAGCCCTCATACACACATGGTGTGAATGGGAAGCTTGCCCTCTTTATGCATTGCTTCTTTTTTTTACCCATCCAAACAGGGATGGTGGTGGTTAAAAAACAAAGTTTTAGGTTAACAAACCAACAGGGGGCAGCTAGGTGGCACAGTGGATAGAGCACCAGCCCTGGATTCAGGAGGACCTGGGTTTAAATCTGGCCTCAGACAATTGACATTTACTAGCTGTATGACCCAGGGCAAGTCACTTAACCCTCATTGCCCTACAAAAAACCCCCCAAAAACCACACCAAACAAACAAAAAAACCAAACAACCCCCCCAAAAACAAACAGAAGAATTAGTTTATCAGCAGCTAAGATCCACTGCCAGTTTTTTCTTCTTAAAGTTTTAAAAATATGTTATCTGTCATCCTAATCAATTCCTCTCCTCCCCTTGCAGTACTGTTCTGGGGTAGCCCTGGCACCTATGTTTCTTGCATATTTTACACCATGCATCAGGCAGAGACCCCAGATAGCTTTCCTGTCAATGACCATTCACCTCACTAGAAAACCAAACCAAAACAAAAATTGCTTAAAAGATTTCATTTGTCTGAACCAAAAGTTCGAGTTGACTTTCTTCTGCGCGTAGGTAAATTCCTTAATAAACATTGCAGTGAGATTTTAAAAGTATGTATGTATATGTGTATATGTATATATGTGTGTATATATATACACACATGTAAATGAGAACATAGGTACAATAAGATATCATAACAAATGCATTCTAACATACTACACATAAATACATATCAAGCAAAAATACATTATCTTGAATTTTGCATACACACATTTTCTTACTATTATTTTTAAGTAGTAAAAGATCCACAGGAACCGTGGTTCTAATCACACATGCAGAAGTGAACAGTGAGTCCTACCTCCTACACGTGGAGATGTGCTGCCCTCCTATGGCACATCAGGATGCTTCTCTGAGGGCACATGGCTTGCTGCTTTTCCTCTTTCACCTCGGAATGAATAAAGATGATAAGTGAGCTTAGACATCACAGAGGTGGAAAGGACCTTTCAGATCATCTAGTCAGATTAATTCTGGGTCAGAAACCTTCTCTACAACATTCTAGACAAGTGATACTCCCAGCTTTGTTTGAAAAGGCCTCCAGTAATGGGGGATTTGCTGTATCCCATTCTGATTTGGGACAGTGCTTTTAACATTTTATTTAATTTTTTTCTTTGCCTTGATTCTCTGGTCTTGGTTCTCATTAGGTCCTCCAGCTCTGCTCTCAAATCTGAATCAAAGAAGTCTAAACCATCTTCATAGTGACTCTTAGGATAATAGATTTAGAGCGGGTGGGGGGGAGGCACTGAGATTCTCTGATTCAACCCCCTTGTTTTACAAATGGGGAAACTGAGGCCCAGGGAGGTTAAGTAACTTACCCAAAGTTACATAAATTATAAATTGCCAAGCTGAGATTTGAAGTCAAGCCCTTTGACTCCCAAACCAATATTCTTTCCACTGAACTCTAATGCTGTTCAGGTAGTTAAGTGTGCAAAGGATACAATTTGCTGAGCTTGGAGTTTGGAAGACCTGTGTTTAAATCCAGTTTTAGACACCTACTAGCTGTGTAATATTTGGAAAGTCAACTTAACCTCTGCATGCTTCAGTTACCTCAGCTATCAAATATTATATAGTACCTATCTTCTGGGGTTGTTATGAGGATTGAATGAGATATTTATAAAGCTTAACACAGTGCCCAGAATGTAGTAGGCACTTAATAAATGCTTATTCTCTTCCTTTCCCATACTGTTCAAATATTTGAAGATAGCTATCATGTTTTCCCTTAAGTCTTTTCTTTACTGGGCTCTGAACATTCAAAGATTTAATTAATACTTTCATGGAACAGTTTTCTTTCCTCTTAAACACTTCAGTTATTCTCCCTTGAGCACCTTCCAGGTTGTCACTGTTAAAATAAGGCAAACAGAGATGAACACAGTATTCCAGGTATGGTCTGACCAGGACAATTAATTGAACATTTCTTTTTATAACTTAAATTTTTAAAAAATTCTGAATGTAACAAGCACCAAACGAACAGAACATTTCTATATATGAAATAGAATTACATATGGTTTGTTTTTCCTTTTAAATATGTAGTAAGTTCAATGTATAACTTTCAAAGCTTTCCTGTTTGTGTTTCCTTTTAGCCTCCCTTCTGTGCTCTTCTGCACATATAAAAAACCCCTTAATTTTAATGAACACCAAAGAAGAGAATATTTCTATATGGCAAATAGAATAGAAAAGGGGGATATATGAAGCTGTACCTCTATTGCACACAGTTTACCTTTAAAAAAGTATGTAATAAACTTAACATGTTACTCATTTCTCCTTAATGGAGTTTTCGAGCCCTGGAAGAACTCATGGCACTAGAAATCTTTCTCTCGGTTATAGTGCACTGGGGTCAGATTGGTTGAGGCTTCCAAAGAGAGAAGATCCAGTGACTTGCCCAGGGCCACATAGCTAGTGTCTGAGGCAGGATTTGAACTCACATTCATCCTTCATTAATTTACTAGCTGAGTCTTTATGCTTTGTGAAGCACTGTGCTAATCATTGTGGAACCTAGAGAGTTTTCAAAAATATAAACAGTTTCCAGTCTAGTTGATAATACAGACACATATCTCTATAGTAACAAGTGTGTGATGAATGCCACAGAGTGGTACAGACAATGGAGTCTCTTTCAGAGGAGTGAAAGAATATTTCTAGCTGGATAAATTATTCAGGAAAAGTCTAAAAGAGTAGGGATATTTTGAATTGCATTTTGAACAATGAATAGCAATTCATTAGGTGAAGAAGGTGTTTCATGTTGGGGAAACCGCATGAATAAAGGCATGGAGGTAGGAAAATACGAATTATGCTTAAGGAATGGTGGACCAGGTGGTTTGGAATATAGCTTTCATGTAGGTAAGTAATAAGAAATAAGGCTGGAAGATGTAGACTGGGGATGGATTGTAGAGGGCTTTGAATGTCAGGCTAAGGAATTTAGATTTTTAACCAAGTAAAATGGGGAACGAATAAAGGGTGTCACACAGGACACGATGAGGAAAGTGGTGCTTTAGGAAGATTAATCTGAAGGTGGTGTGGAGATGATAAGAATAGGTAAAGACTGGCTCACTATTCACAAGGGTATTGATGTAAGTCTGAAGTCAGTTCATAAATGACTGCATTGGGCTTCCTGGGTTCTAGCTGAGGACAAACCAAGTCATTCCCTCAGAATGAGCTTACAAAACATACCTACCACATGCTTTCCACAGAACCCTAGACTTGCAATTCTTTTGCTAAAATCTAGTAAATGTTGGTTCCTGACTGTAATTTCTAATCATCAGTAAAGCTGTAACTCTGTAAGCCAGAAGCCAGTCATCTCTTACAAAGACAGAGGTTATTAAACTCAAATTATAAAGGGGTTGTACTTGGTCACCTCTAAGGTCCCTTTCAGCTCTAAATCCATGATATTATGATTGTGCTAAGCTGGCATCTTTCCCAACATTGCTATCTGACACCCCTGCAATTTATGGGTATGGCCTTGCAGGGACTTTGACTTTAAGCAAAGCAGCAGGTCTGGGGCAGAATATCATAATTTTAAATGCTGCAGAAGGTTCAGCACCATGAGCCAACTTGACATTAAGAATTTAAGGCTGATAGTGTTTCCTATATTTAGTTAATATGTTAATTCTTCTATAACCTTTAGAAATAGCTGTCCAGCTTTTTTGCAAACTCTTGAGAGACATCTCGCCTCTTTCCTCTCCCTCACTCCCACCCCCTGCCCCACATTCAGTCGAACACCAAGCCTTCTCAGTATCACCTGCATATGTCTCACATCAGCTGCCTCCCCTTCCTCACAGGCCTACCACCACAGTTCAGCCCTCATCACCTATCTTGGAGACTGCTGCAATTGAATTGGTCTACCTTCATCCAGTCTCTTACCTTTGCAATAAACCTTTCTTCCATATAACTGACCCCCAGGGGTGTGATGGCACATATTTAACAATAGGATCTTCCATACACTTTTAAGTTTAATCTGTATCATTAATATTTTATTCACTGCTTTATTAAGTCTAGGCAATCAAGAAAACAATAAATCAAGTTTTGATTTGTAGTTTACATTCTCACACTGAAAACTTAACAATCAGCATGAGCTTGGCTGGCAGGCTTCTACATATCCTGACTGCCACCCCTATAATTTTCCTAAAAGCACAGGTCTAACCAGGCTATTCTCTTGACTAAAAACTTTCAGACGCTGTGTGTATCCTATAGGCTTAAAATCCAGTCTCAGCCAGACATTTAATATTCACCACATTCTGACTTTCACCTATACTTCCAACCTTAATTCATGCTAATCCATTTCACAAACTTGGCTTTACACTGAACGAGACTCTGAGCTGTTTCCCTAAATCACTACCCTATCTCGTGCCTCCATGCCTCAGAACAAGGTGAGCCCCATGCCCGAATTGCTCTCTTCATCCTGCCCCTCAAAGTCCTTGTCTTCATTTAAGGCTTCCTTCTGTTTCCACCTCCTCCCTGAAGCCTTCTCTGATTCTAGTCCTCTCAGTCACTTTAATTCTCTTATTAATTATATGTGTATGTTGTGTCCTGACAATAGAACATAAGCTTTTTGGAGGCAGGCAATATTTTATTTTTGCCATTCTGTCCCTAGTGGCTAGCGCAGTTCCTTGCACATAGTAGGAGATTGATAAATATTGGATTGCTGATGAATTCAAACAAAATATTTCAAGGTGACTGAGTGCTCCTGGAACATATTTTTCTTTCCCTCTTTTATAGGTGGTGGAGAAGAATGCAGATCCAGAGACAACACTCTTGGCCTATCTAAGAAGAAAATGTATCCCTGAGGCTTGAGGAGGAAAAGGTTTAGCCTTCAGATGGTAACATCAGACTTTTGAGGGGCAGCAGGAGGGGCCAGGGGTGACCCCTGAACCCTAGTTCCAGCTGTGCAGTTGATTAGCTATGTGACTTTGAGCAAGTTATCAACCTGTTTTTGTCCTATGGAAAATGGTCAGGTGTGGTAGAGGGTGGAGGAGTCTAGAGTCCAAGGAGAGTTAATTTGGCCCAGACGATCTCTAAAGTATTTTTTAGCTCTAATTGTCTATGATTCTGTGGGTGTAAAAGCTCAAATTTGGGGTCTTCAAGCTGATAAATCAGAAAGGGTGCCCCCTTTAGTTTTTGTTCACTTCACAAGAATACATCTCTAGGAAAGAGAAGGACCCCTTTTGATGAACCTTGGTCTAATGATATGTACATATCCCAACCCATGCTAGTTCAGCATGATGGAATTGCACTGCTGACTGAAATGAGGGGAGAGAGGCAATGATGGGCCTGTCAGCTGTCTAGATGGGCAGATCCTAGGAGGACATGGAGTTGTTGTTTACCCCTGCAGTAGCCCAAGTGGGGATGTGGAATAAAGATTTTAATGATGACTAAAGTCCCTCCTAGCTCTAAATCTACGCTCCCCTGATGATTATTACTGGGGCCATCCAAGCGTCACGTAATAAAGAGCTGTAGAACTGCCCCCATCTGGTAATGGGGCTGGAAAAATTGCATCAGTGACCCACAGAATTGGCTGGGGATATTTTCACTTTCAGTTTCCCCCTTTATTAAATGGGGAGGATCCTTTCCTTGCTGTATTCCAGAAGTAGTGGGTCATTCCTGACCCACAGTGGGAATATTAACGAGAAGCTTTGGCTTTCCCCCTTCCCTATATCAGGAAAGATAGGGCACTTATCAACGTAGTGTCCCAGCCTTGTTACCTGGGTGGGTGAATCCTCAGCTATGTCCAGGGACTGAGTAGCAAAAAGGATTCCCTTGCATTAGAACTCTTTTCCTTAACTCTCATATTCCCAGTGGGGTTAAGTGGGACCAAGCTTGGCTGTGGAGAAGGTGGCTGTGGGGCCTGCACGGTGATGCTGTCCAAGTTTGATCGGCTCCAGAAAAAAATCGTGTATCCTTTGGCTATTGAGTTGACTGCCAAGACCCAGTTATGATCTCATGTATGTGTGTGTCTGTGACAGAAAAGGACAAGAATGATGATGCAGAGTCTCAGGGCTGTGTTATTACACATGCATGAGGATTGATTGAAGGAACTTGAGATATTTAGCCTGAAAAAGAGAGAATATGGTGTGTGTGTGTGTGTGTGTGTGTGTGTGTGTTGGTGGGAGGGGGCAGACATGAGAGCTGTCTTCAAACATCTGAATGATAGCCATAAGAAAGAGGGGTTCAGCTTATTCTGCTTGGCCCTGAGGACAGAACTAGGAACAATGGGTAGAAGTTACAAACAAGCAGATTTGTTTTGTTGAGTTGTTTCAGCTGTGTCCTCCTCTTCATGACCCAATTTAGGGGGTTTCTTGGCAGAGATACTAGAGTGGTTTGCAATTTCCTTCTCCAGCTCATTTTACATGCAAGGGAACTGAGCCAAACAGGATTAAGTGACTTGCCCAGGGTCACACAGCTAGTAAATGATTGAGGCCCTTAAGGAAAAGCTTCCCAATAATTAGACCTGTCCCAAAGTGAAAGGGGTTGTCTCTAGAGACAGTAGGTTCCCCCTTACTAGATGGATGCTGAGGTGCTAACTGTGAGATTCTGTGACTGTGATGGGCTATTTCTGAATTACCTTTGATCTTTTTCAGGAAAGAAGGAAGGAAGGAAAAAAAGAGAGGGAGAGGAAAAAGAAAGAAGAGGGGGAAGGAAGAAGGCAAAAACTGGAGGGGGAAGAGAGAGAAAGAGGGAGAGAGATGGAGAAATAGAGAGATGGAGAGAAGGAGAAAGACAGAGAGACAGACAGAGAGAGATGGAGAGAGATAGAAGAGGGAGGGAGAGGAGGAGAGAGACATGAAGAGAGAGAAGAGGAGAAAGAAGAGAAGGAGGAGGAAGAAGAAGAGGAGGAGGAGGAGGAGGAGGAGGAGGAGAGAGAGAGAGAGAGAGAGAGAGAGAGAGAGAGAGAATATGTGACATGATGCCATGAAAAGAAGAGGACCTATATTCTACGTTCAAATCCTACTTCAGACTCTTATTAATTTGTGTGATCTTGGGCAAGTCACATGATGTCCCTGATCTCAGTTTCCTCATTTGCGCAATGAGGGAGTTGGAATATATGACCTTTGAGGTCCTTTCCAGGTTTAGATCTGCTATCCTTTACTTGGGTCTCCAGTCACTTTTCTGCCAATGCCTGTCTGGCCCCAATCTGCTCCCTACATCACGTCGCTGTGACAACCGTGGAAGGAATAGGAAGCACCAAGACCAGACTGCATCCTGTACAAGTGAGTTGGGCTGGCTCTGAGGCTGTTAAACTACAGAAGAAGAAGCAGGCTCTTTGACACCAGCAGGTCTGCCTAGTCTCATGACTTGACAGATTCTCAGGATTGGAAGACAACTCAGAGGTTCTTTAGCCTACCCATGCCCATGCAGGAGAAGTGTTCCTTATTGACATCAGGCTTAACTGCTTTACAAACACTGTGGTTTTGTATTTACTTCTGCTTTCTGATGTTTATACTACTGGGCTGAATTTATAAAATACGAAAGCACTCCCTATCTGTTTCGTGCAAATACTTTGAGGCTGAAGGAAGTCATGCTTGAGTCCCATTTCCCCTATGGAACAGATTATTGCGAAATCTCGAGTGCCTAGTAATTTGTTAGGAGGAAGAGGATAGAAGTAAAGAAAAGGGAGGAAATCAATCAACCAGTCAATATTTATTAAGTGCCTACTATGTTCTGGGTACTGTGTTATCACCACAAACGATGCCTTTTCTCTCTCCTGCTCCTGATAGCTGTGGGCAGCAAGGCCTCCCGTTATAATAGCCTTATTTTCTGAACTAAAAATGAGGCTACATGATCCGGGAAAAGGATATTACTTTTACAATATTGTTTATTCATTCAGTCAACAAACATTTTAACCACTAAGCTAGGCAACTGGGTGAGCTACAAAGTTTAGAAAAGCTAAAGTTCTTGTCCTCATCAGCTATTAGACAAACAAATAAATGTAGTACACAGCGAGATGCAGTGGAAAGGTCAACGCATTTGGAGACAGACGACGTGAGCTCAGTCCCCAGTTCTGCCACTTACTAACCTGTGTGACCTTAGGCAAGTCCCTGAATCTCTCTGGGCCTCAGTTTCCATATCTGTAAAAATGAGAGATTTCAATGAATTAGATGAATTCTAAAGTCATTTCCATCTCCTGGTCTATGCTCCTAAATCAGTCAAAAGGTATGTATTGAACATCTGTTATATGTCAGGTACTGTGCTAAGCATTAGAAATATAAAGGCCAAAACAGTACCTGACCTCAAGAAGCATACATTCTGATGAAAGATACAGCATACAGATAATGAAGTACAATAAAATATATATTGTGAATGTGTGTGTATACACATATATATGAATGTATAAACAAGTATATATACATGTAGTGATACAAGTATGCATATATACAATATACACACACGTATATATATATACATATATATATACATATACACATACATACCTAATATTTAGCCATCTATTTATGTATACACTATCAGTCTGTCTGTCTCTATTAGATGAAAGGTAATAAGGGAGGGGAAAGTGGTATCAGCTGGGAGGACCAGGAAAGGCTTCCTGCATAAAATGGGACTTGAGCTAAGTTTTGAAGGAATCCAGGGAAACTAAGAGAGGAGGGAGCAGAGGAAATGGAAGCAAACAAAAGTTAAGTGACTTATCCAGGATCACACAGGTAGTATCTGAGGCCAGAAACATCTGTCTACCTGTCTAATTAATCTAGTATGTATCTAGTTAATTACATGTTATTTTCTTGGTTAGAACTCTAGCTCTTTGAGCTGAGGAAACATTTTGCCTTTTTAAATTTGTATTACCAGTACTTAAAACAATTCTGACACACAGCAAACACTTTAATAAATGCTTGTTGACTGACTATTGGGAGCCAATTAAGGCTTTCCCTCTGGTGGATAAGTAGAAACAAACACCACTAATGGAGGAGGTGCAAAATCTATGATGGGGCATCTTTAACCAAAGGAAAACAATAAGTAGGGTGGTAGAAATAAATTCCTCTTTGAAGTAAGGAGGTACCAAGCATTGTTTTTACTATTTCTCAGTTGGGAAAACAAAGTGATTTTTTTTTCAATAGTCACAGGACAGTATCAGGTCCACATGTAGAATCTCAGTGTTCTGATTCTCTCTGCCCCTGACCCTTCATCCCCAGGCTTTCATAACTCTTTGATGATACAGGACATTAATGTGCCTCATTTTACTCATAATCCTCCATCTTCCCATTGAAAGTTTCCAAACTCCTTGTTCTGTGTCCAACATCCTTCCAGGAAGTTTTATTCCTCAGGTCTACTACTGGCTCACAGAATGCCCATGACAATGTTGTTTCTCTTCCTGAAATATTAGATTTTTAGCAGTAAAAATAGAATACCATTTATTTGCTTAACTTGTAGGAATGATGTAAGGATTAATGAATACTTCTATTTGCTTTGAAACAATGGATGAAAAGTAGAATGAAAAGCTTTATTCTGATAATCTGCCTAACAACCATTCTCACATAGGGAAACAGGTCCTTCTTCCTGGAAGACTGACAATTTCAGCTACTTAAATGAACCCAAATAAGGTGTTTGGCTAAATTCCCCCTTTACCCACCCATACCAAGAATGTTGCCTCTCTTGGTCATAGGGGACCAACAGGTATTTCCTAAACTTGAGTTTTCAAAAACATTGCAACTGTCTCATTCAGGTCCTATCATGTAAAATGTGAATTCCCTTTACTACCTTCCTCTCCTCCAACTTCTTTCATTTAGGAGCTTTAAGGGACCAATAAAACCATGAGGTTCTTAGCTATTCCCACTACAAGATCATAGAATCATGGGTTTAGAACTAGAAGGGAAATAAATTAAATCCAGCCCCTGCATTTTATAAATAAGGAAACTGAGGGGAGAGATGTTAAGTAATATACCTAAGGTCACATAGGTCATTCAGGAACAGAATGGGGAATGGGAACTATGAATCCAGTGTTGTTTTTCTCCCACCTTTGATTGGAGCTGTATATTGGAGAGATCAGCCAAGATAGGAAAAGTTCCTAACTTGGCTCAAAAGACAGGGTAATCCAGTCTCATCGCAACTCCTATTGACAAAGATTTCCATTTCTCACTTTCCTTCTAGACTTCTTAGGACCACTGCACTCAAAGGGATATTGGCATTAGAATTTGGGTTAAACAATCTAATGCTGTAGCTCTTTAATACCTACTGGCTGGATATAGCCTAGTATAGCATCAGTTTTATCATCTGTAAAATGAACTAAAGAAGCTCCAGTATCTCTTGCCAAGAAAACCGCAAGTTGGGTCACAAAGAATTGGACATGATTGAAAAATGACTGAACAACTACAAGAACAACTGGATATAGTAACCATGTTTTTCAGGAAAAAAATAAATTAGGAAATGTGTTCTCACAAAGGGATTTTCTTTTGCAAAGTTATATTAAAAGTATGTTTTTTTTTCTTGAAATCAGGATTGCCCCAGCTAGTCTAGGATGCATGGTCACATTATGTAGAAGGACCTTCCTAAAGTTCACTGACACATTTTCTTTGTGCCTCAATCAGCAATGACCTTCCCATTTGGAGAGAATCAAAATTGGGAGCGACTTCAGTGGCCAACTAGTCCAACCATGCTTGAAAAAACAATCTCCATTACACTATACCTGACAAGTGGCCATCCGACCTTTGCTTGAAGACCTCCAGTTCTCTGCATGCAGTATATACATAATAAATTCTGATGACTGAATGAATGACTTTGCTTGATCCCCTGTGAAAACCTTGGGATGGAGCAACTGATTCAACAATTTGTACCTTCTGTTTTAGGAAAGAATAACCAAAAGTCATGGCTCCCAGTGTGGCTTCTGCACCCCTGGCATTGTCATGAGCATGTACACCCTGCTTCGCAACAACCCTGAACCCACAGTGGAGGAGATTGAGAATGCTTTCCAAGGTTTGTCCCCCACCCCAGCAGCAGTCCAAGGAGGTACTGGGGAGGATTACTTGGAACTGGGGATCCTGCAAGGAAAAAAAAGTCACGGGGCTAGAGTTAAGACCTAGATTGGTCTCTTTAAATGAAGAGTACTTGGACAAGAAAAACAGGAGGTTCCACCATTTGGAAGAGGGAGAAGATTTAAGCTGTCTTCAAGAATTTGAAAGGCTACCATGGTGAAGGGGAATTAATCTTGTTCTTGGCCCCAAAGGGCAGACCTGGGTACAGCATATGGAAACTGTAAAAGAGGAAAATTTGGTCTTGATATAGTGGAGTTGGAGGGAACTTAGTAAAAATGAGAGTTATCCAAAACAGAATGGGCAGTCTGAGGAAGTGGGAGGTTCTCCTCGACTTGGAGATCCTTAGACAAAGACCAAAGGGTCCGTTGTTGGTCTTAATGACCTCTGGGGTCATTTTCCAATCTCAGTCCTGTGATACTATGAGTATTTGTCAAATTTGTCATAGAAAATATTCTTGTTCAGGTATGGGTTGAACTAATCAACCTCTGAGGTCTTGTCCATTTCTATGATTCTGTGATTCTGGTAACAGAGAGAATTCCTAAATCCATGGGATCAGAATTAAGATTGGGTAGAATGTAAACTCTCTCCTGTTGGGAAGACTTTTTATATAATTGAGGACAGGCAGTTAGGAAGTGTGTAGGGGGGTAATGCTGGACACGTTATCCAAGCTAAAATCCTACCTCAGACACTTATTAGCTGTGTGACTTTGGGGAAGTCACTTAACCTCTGCTAGCCTCATTTTCCTCATCTTTAAATTGGAAATAATGACACCTGTCTCCTAGTGTTGTTGTGAGGATAAAGTGAGATTATAGTTGAAAAGTGTTTTGCAAACCTTAAAGTGTTCCACAAATGTTAACTATTATTATGACACCCTATCCTTGTATTCCCCCCAGTCAGTCAACAAGCACTTATTAAGCGCTTACTACATGCCAGGCATTGTGCTAAGTTCTGGAGATACAAAGGTAAAAACATGGCGCCTGACCTCAAGAGCTTACATTCTTTTGGGGGGGGGGGACAATGAGGGTTAAGTGACTTGCTCAGGGTCACACAGCTATTAAGTGTCAAGTGTTTGAGGCTGGATTTGAAGAATGAGAGAGAAAGAAGGAAGGAAGAAAAGAAAGTTTGTATTCAGACAATATCAGTCCTTGGACATGAACTCTAAGGAAGAAGTGGTCCCTGAATAATAGAGACAGAGTGAAAGAGCTGTGGGGAGTACAAAGTATAACAGCTCCTCTTCCTTCTCCTCCTAGACCAGTATTTTAGGGGTTAGAAGAGAAAGAGAACCAAGCCTTGGAGAGGGTGATAAGGGATGGAAGTTTTATAAAACACTTTCCTCACAACAACTCTAAGGCATAAAGAGCATAAGTATTATTAATCTCAGATTATATAGTGCTTATGATGTGCCAGGCCCCATACTAAGTGCTTTACACTTATTATCTAATTTGATTTTCACAACAACCTTGGTAGGCAGGTTCTATTATTACCCCCATTTTACAGATAAAGAAACAGAGGCAAATAAGGCTCAGGGTCACACAGATGCTAAGAGTCTGAGGCTGGATTTGAACTTAGTTCTTCCAATATCTAGGACTGGTGCTCTATCCACTGGGACACCTAACTGTTCTGGTACAGTACTGGGGGAGCTATCTGTCCCTGTGAATTTACCAAATGGTGGTTCCTAGGCTGCTTAGGCAGTACAGTAGATAGATGCATCCTGACTCAGATTCTTATTAGTCATGGGACATAGCTTAACCTCTTTTAGCCTCAGTTTCCTCATGTGTAAAATGAGAGGTTGGACTTGACACCTTCTAAGGTCTCTTCTAGCTCTAAATCTGGGATCCCACGGCACTCCATATGTGCCAACTGACCCTAAAATTCACTCTCTTTATGATTCTTTGCTATGCTGGACATCACCATTGACAGGCATCTCTGCTTTTCTTCTTCGCCCCCACAGGGAACCTGTGCCGGTGTACAGGCTACAGACCCATCCTGCAAGGCTTTAGGACATTTGCCAGGGTAAGTGCCATTGGTCAGCTGCTTCCCCATCTCTTGGCATGGGGAGGGGAAGACCGACATAAATTCAAAATAGCAACATGATCGATTGTCTGGTTCAAGTAACTGACTGTTCCCCAGGCCTGCCTGGAATTCTCTTCATTTCACTTTTTTCTCAGAAATCCTTATTTTCTCTTTATGCTCAGCTCAAGTGCCACCTTTGACAAGAGACCTTTTTCCCGATTCTCTCTGCTGTGGGTCTTCTTCCTCCCCCCAAATTCCTTTGTGTTTAATTTTTATACACAAACATATTTTATTTACTTAACTGTTTTCATATTGTCCCTTCCCCCTTTACCCTTCCAAATAGGAAGGAACCTCGTTGAGGGCAGACACTAATTTGTGATTTTCTACCCCTGGTGCTTACAACAGTACTTGGTACTTGGCAGGTTCTTGAAGATGCTTGTGGAATTGAATCAAATTGAATTGTTGACCATGGGAAAGTTATTTAACTTCTGTCTCAGTTTTCTCATCTGTAATCACTGGAAAAGAATCATAGCTCTGGAGTTACAAAGGGACCTCAGAGGACATATAGTTCAACCCCCTCATTTTACAGATGAGCAAACTGAGGCACAGAGAGGTTACCACAAGTGCTAAGTGACAGAGACAGGTATTGAACTGTTGGCCTCCATATGAGGAACTTTTCCCATTATATCACAATAGCAGATGGAAGAGGTTAAAGTTCAGGGAAATTTAGGTCTCTTTACTATGTGGGGTGAATGGTCACCTTTGCATTTGGAGCTGATCCTCCCCATTCCTCCCATCTACATCTATCCCTTATTGAACCTGGAAATCCTTTGGGGTTGTAAACATCCAGCTCAGACACCATATAAGGGCTACTCAACCCCTGGCAAAACAGTCTATGCAAGGCATTAGGGAATGTGACCATGGTGAGGATGGGATACATACTTGACTCAGGATAAGGAATTGCCCCCAGTTCTACTCAAGTAAGTTCCTGCTTTGTCTAGATACTATGAGGGGGAACAGATCAGATTTTGTACTTATCATGAATTTGTTTTCTTATTTTTTTAAACAAAGAATTTATTTATTTTTATATGCATTTATAATCTGTCCCTCCCACTGCTCCACCCCCTTCCTTGACCAGTGATAACAGCAACAATGTGAAGTATAAAACCTTCATAATAAATAATCATCGTCTAGTAAAACAAATTCACACACAGTTCACGCTTCCAAAATTTATATCTCATTCTCCTTTTTAGGTCTATCACCTTTCTGGTAGGAAATGAGTAGTATGCTTTATTCTTGGTCCTCCTGGGTCATATTGGTTTATTATTGTAATGATCCATGTTTCCAAGTTGTTTTTCTCTATAATGTTGTCATGTATAACTTGTTCTCCCAATTTTGATCATTTGTGAAATATTTTCCAGTTCTTTCATTTTAGTGAGTCCAGAATCTTAGAATTAGGGCTGGAAGGGTCCTTAGAGATAATCTAATCCACCCTCTTCAGTTTGCAGATAAGGAAATTAATACTCTCAGGGTTGCCATAAATTCTTCAAGGTCACTAAGGTGGCAAGAAACAGAGGTGAGATTCAAACCAGGCTCTTGGGACTCCAAAAGCCCAGGGCTTTATTCAGTGTATTACACTGAGCTGCTCTGTTGTCAACCCAATTCAGGAAGTGTTCCTGTTTGAGAAGAAAGGGATTTTTCCACTCCTATGGGCCAATTATAGAGTGTCCTGAGCCAGTTCCTGGAAGAGGCAGAATGTCTAAGAAGTTAATTCTTTAAAGAAATGTAGGATCTAGCTTTCCTTAGAACTCCGTAAGACCAGCCAGGCTTACAGGTACTGCAAATGAAACTGATTACCAATTCAACTGAACTCAGCATGTGTGTATGATTGGCTTAGTGTAGGATTAATAAGACTGGTTATTAAGACACCCCTCCACCACCTCAGCCAAGGCAGTGGCTCTTCTACCACAGTGTCTATATATGTTACTCTCAAGAAACACAGAGTATATGGATTAAGTTCATATTCTGCCCCCCCCCCCAAAAAACCCTATATATAAGGCTGAGCTGCAACTAGGAATTCTAGCAGCCAGGGCAAATTGGAGGTGGGGTTGGGGAGGGACTTGTGGGTGTAGTAGCACTGGGAAAGGGGTTTTTCCCTCAGAAAATCCAGCCACAAAATCAGTGGCCCAACAGAGGTGGCTAGCAGTGGCAGTCAGGTATGTATGTTTGTGTGGGGATAGGGCAGAAAGGCATAGGGCATGACTATGGGGGTGGCCTTAAGTAGTGGATGGGGACAGTGAACTAGGTTTCTCTTTTTATATGTCAGTATCTTGGGAAGAAGTCCCCAGTTACTCATCCTAGTTATAGCTTTAGGAGTGGGGCTAAACAGGATTTTCTTGTCTTAATTTCCTGGAGAGTTCACCCATTTTCTATAATTGTTGTGTGTCTCAGTTGATTCTGATTCTAAATTAAAGTCTGACATCAATCTAAGGAATGAATGTGTTGAATCTCCAGGAAGGTGGTGGGAATCATGAAATGTCAGAGCTAGAAGGGAGCTTTGATCCCTTAACCTAATGCCTACCCCTGTTTCCACCCCACAACCTTTGAAACAAAATATAACAAAACAAAATATGAAGAAACAGGTCAGGGGGGTGAAGGGACTGAGGAAAAAACATCACAAGATAGATTTGAGACTGAAGTCCTGGTCTTCCTGCTCTGCCTCTCCCTCCCTTCTACCCTGTTGGCCACTGTTGAGATGTTTTAGTCCCTGATCAGGTATCTTGTTTGGTTCCCAATCAAATGTCTTGTTTAGTGTTTGATCAGGAGCAAGTTTTGACCATTCTTGCTTCCCCCTATACTAGAAGATATAGGCACTGTGGTGGACATAAAATCAAATCACGCTTCTGACATGTACTAGCTCTGTTTCCTCATCCATAAAATATATATGAGAATATTCCCCCAGCCCCCATCAATACCTATAGTATAAGATTGTTGTTCTTCTCCAATGAGATAATGTATATAAAGAGCTTTGCAAGTAAGGTATTGTATAAATTCTTTATTTATAATGAAGTTGGTACAGTGGACATAGTACTGGACCCATAATAAGGAATATCTGAGTTCAAATATTGCTTTAGACACTAACAAGCTGTATGACCCTGTGAAAGTTGTTTAACTTCAGTTTTGTCAACTGTAAAATGGGGATAATAATTTCACCTATTTCCCATGGTTATTATGAGTAAAAATGAGACAATATTTGTGAAGTATTTCGTAAAACTTTGAAGTATTATAGTAATGTTACCTGTTATATTATTATAAGCCATATGACCTGGTAATGAAGGTTTTTGGGTTGGTCACAGTGAGTGATCTTGACTGATAGGATTTATTAATGGCAGGCTATAAGCATTTATTAAGCACTTAGTATGTGATAGCCACTGTGCAAAGTGCTGGAGATAAAAGTTTTGTTTTTTTTAAAAAAGAGGTTCTGTGCAGAAATATGTTTAATGTGATTATATATATATATATATATATACACACACACACATAACCTATATCAGATTACTTGCTGTCTTGGGGAGGAGGGAGGGAGAAAAATTTGAAGCTAGAAATCTTATAAAAAACAAATGTTGAAAACTATCTCTAAATGTAACTGGAAAATAATAAAAATATTGATATGAAAATAAAGAGGTTCTGCCCTCAAGGAGCTTACATTTTAATGGGAGAAGATAACATGCATCACTTTCCTATAAAAATGTAAATAAAAGCACAGTGCCTTGATAACATACACAGTGCCCACCACTACACAGAAGCAGGATAGTAAGAGGGAAATCCTATCTAACCTGGAATCACAGATACAGAGCTGCAAGGGATCTCAGAGATTGTCTACTCCACTGCACTCATTTTTACAAATGTGGAAACCGAGGTTCAACTAACTTGTCCATGATCCCCCAAGGAGTATGTGTGAGAAGTGGGATTTGAACCCATATCCTATGATTTCAGAGGCAGGACTGTTTCTACCATACCAGGGAATCTTGGTTCTGCTCCTTACTAGCTGTGAAACAACAGACAATTCACTTCACCTTTCTAAACCTTAGTCTCCTCAATGTGTACAACCTACCATATGAAGCTATTGCAAGGAAAGCTCTTTACAAACCCTTTTAAAAAGGATTTTTTAGAATTGTGAGACCTCACAATGTTGGTATTAGCTCATTTCATTTGGAGCTTTCCAGAGGAAACTGTTAAACAGTTCAGTGGTCAGCTATCAGCATTTTGTCCAGAACAGGGAAGAACTCTGGGTGAGTGATATCCCAATATCCTTGGCAAGAAACCTAAAGGAAGTTTAGCAGCAGGGCCTTGTGCCAAGTCTGCACAATAATGATCTTCTAATTAGGGAAGTGCTTGGCTGTTTTAACAGCTGGCAGAATTGTGACAGATAAGACCACCCAAAAGGCTTTTATCCAAGAAAGAAAATGGGACTACAGTAGGGAAGACAAAATTTTGTAAAAGAGGGGCTTTTTTCTTTCTGGAAAAGATATCTAGATATCAAATCCTCCCAGACTCTTCTAAGAGAGGGATGAAATTTCCTTTACACCTCCCAGTCCAGTATGGCTTTGAGCATGTAGCTCCTCTACTCAAAATTCTTCAGTGACTCCCATTGCCTGCTGAATATATACACTCCTAATTCCTGACTTCAAGGCCCTATATAGTCTTGCTTAAACTTACTTACCAAAATTTATCTCATACTACTTATTCCCCTTCATCCATACTATGGTAATATTGGACTCCTTTCTGTCCTTCTCTTCTCATTCTGCTATTTCTCATCTCTATGACTTTGTTCATGACAACCTCCCATGCTTGGAATGGACCAGTATCTCCTCTCCTCCTCCTCCTCAATCTCCCATTATTCGAGTCCCTCCTTCCTACGAGGTCCAACTTAGGTGTCACTTCCTCCTTGAAAGCTTTCTTGCCCCACTCCCCCAGCTAATAATGATCTTTCCCTCCCTTCCTCCTTAAAATTCTAATAACACTTCTCTCTTCCCTTTATCCTTATTTTCCTTTCTCCTGTATCGTGGCTATTTGTGTATTTTTCCTCCCTCAGACTGATGTTCCTTGAAAGCAGGCATGTGATATCCATTTTTGTATGCTCTCTCCATATGCCTTGTCCACCACCTTGTGATTACATTAGACCAAGTAGCAGAAAATCTAATACAGACACCAGCTCTTGTTTGGAGAGGTAGATGAGATAGGAGGACTCCTTTAAACTCATTAAACAGGGTGTGCAATCTTTTGAAAGGGAATCTATTTTCTTTAGCCCTGAGGAAGTTTTTGAGTACGTGTGAATGATCCTTGTTCTCTTAGGATGGGGGATGCTGCGGAGGAAAGGGAGAGAATCCAAACTGCTGCATGAATCAAAAGGAAAATAGCAAGGTAAGTCCTGCCTTTGACCCTCACCCTCACCCCCAGACCCGCCCCGGGCTGGAGTCTTTGCAACTAAAAACTATCAAGGGGCTGCCAGCTGGGTAAGGGAGGGAGAGGGCACTGAAAAATCTGGGGACATCTGCTTGGTGCCTCTCATGGGCCACTGTCTTATATATTCTATAAATGGGATTATGTCAAAGCTTACTACAAAGTCATTTCTCATCTCTACTTCTTTGCTCCTTCATCAGTAGGTGAGGGAAAGGAATCCTGCAAGAATCTTCTTATTATTAGATATTTTAAAGGGAGACAGAGAATACAAGGTCCTTTTCTTCTCCTTTTCTTACTCCTTTTTCTTCTTGTCTTCCTTCTTCTTCCATATATTCCTCTCTTCTTTCTTCTCCTTCTTCCTCTTCTACTTCTTTCTCCTCTTTTCCCATCTTCATCCTCCCTGCTCTATTTCCTCCTCTTCCCTTCTCTTCCTTTCTCCTCTCCTCCTGCTCCACCCCTTCCTCCTCTTCTTCCTTTTCCTCCTCTCATCTTATCTTCCTCTACATTTTTTGCAGTTAAGTCTCTCACCATCTTTGTTTAATCCAGAAGAATTCCTGCCATTAGACCCTACCCAGGAGCCTATCTTCCCACCAGAGTTAATGGTAGGTGATGTCCCAAAGTGGGAACTGAACTTTTGTAACTTGAATGGATAAGACACACTGCTTTGGCTTTGTACTCCCTGGATACTTAGGTAATGTGACTCGATGCCCATAGAACCCATATCATTGTTTCTTCCAACCTCACAGAGTCACCTTGGAAAAGAGACTCTCTTATTAAAAGAAAAAAAAGTGACCTGACTATTCAGCCCAGTTTTATGATATCGCATAAATCTGTTCTCTCAGTTTTATCGCTGAAGCAGTTTCACTCTGACAACTGTGACAGCAGGTACTGATTAAGGTCAGAACTAAGTCACTGTCAGAAAAAAGGAACCAAATACAGATCTTTCTACTGCTTCTAACAGAACCAGATATGAGACATTGGCAGAGACCTAGTAGTCCCAGGTTTGAGTGCCATTCCTGATTTTTACTAAGTACTCATCACACTGAACTCTGGGCTGTTCTGGGGTAATATATGCAAAGCACTTTATAAATGTTAGCTCTTATTAGTTGAGAAGCAGCATAATGTAGTGCATCTGAAATGAGGAAGCTCTGGGTCTGAATCCCAGAATTGTTGCTTCATTTTAAAAAACTTGATTTCTTTTAAAATTGAATTCCCCTAGTCCAATAAAAGTACCTTGATTTTCAAATTTTAATTCACTCCCAACTTTTAAGGAATATGATTATAGATTTTAAAAAGTTTGCCTAAGAGCATGACTAATGCAGAAATATGTTTAATGTGATTGTACATGTATAACCTATATCAGATTGCTTGCTGTCTTGGGAAGGGGGAAGGGAAGGGAGGGAGGGAGAAAAAATTGAAACTAGAAATCTTATAAAAACAAATGTTGAAAACTATCTCTACATGTAACTGGAAAATAATAAAATACTTTTATGGAAAAAAGTAAATAAAAATTTAAAAAGAAAGGAAAAAAAGTTTGCCTATGTATGATTTGAGGGTCATCTTTTAGTCTTTAATTTCTTATCTCCTCATGTCAAACAGTGTGCTTCCCTCTATCCGTAGCATTTTTGGAGTATCTCTGTTTTGCTACCCAACCCCAGATCAAAATCAGTTATCTGTGGATTGCTTATCTCACTTGAATTCATAGAGTCATGGAATGCCAGAGTTGAAGAGGGCTGAGAGCGTAGAGCATAAAATACCAGAGCTAGAAGGGACATAGAACATATATATAACATAGAACCGTAGAATGTCTGAGCTGAGAGGGGCCTCAGAACAAAGGACAATGTAACATGCAAGTTGGGAAGGACCTTAAAACCACTGAGCTGGAGAATATCAGAGCTAAAAGGGACCTCAGCTGTAATATCCTAGCTAGAAGGGACCTTAGAACATGGCATGACCCATGGATTGTGAGATCTGAGAGGGGCATAAGAATGTAGGATCATTGATTTCAGAGCTGGAAGGGAGATCATAACACAGAACCACAGAATGCCAGAGCTAGATTAGACTTCAGAATATAGAAGCATGCACTATCGTAACTGGAAGACACCAGTTTAGAACATAGACCTGTGGAATGATCAAGCTGGAAGGGGCCTCAGAACACTGAACCATAGTTTCATAAATGGAGGGGAAGTAGCATGGTGTTGTGGGTACAGAACTTGCCTCAGAGCCATAAAGAGCTGACACAGTGGCTGTGTGACCCTGGATAAGTTATCAACTCAGTTTTCTGGCTAGACTACTCTCTAAAACAGATGCAGAGAAGGTGTAATGGGTCCTGCATTGGTATAATAAGTTTCCTCACCTGGGGGGTTCCCTGCATCAGGGTCTCATCCCTATTCCTAAGAGAGCATAGAACAATCAGCTAGCTTCCCAAGTGTATTCAAGAACAGCTTTAGTCAGGAAAATAGGAGGAGGGAAGAGGTGATGGGGCACTGTTTTCTCCAATCCAGGGAAAAACAATTGAAACCTATGTTCTTAGAGGCTGAAAGATGAGCCCCGGAAGCAGCTGTGTTTCCAGGGGGAGCGTGTGAAGTGGATCCAGACTGCATCCCTGGATGATCTGTTGAAGCTGAAGGCTCAGTATCCAAATGCCAAGCTGGTGGTGGGGAACACTGAGATCGGTAAAAGGGGATGCCATGGAAGGGTGGCCACAGGGTCTGGTGCACGCTGTACTGCTTTCGGCAGAGTCCAAAACTGGTGTTTATTCCCTTTGGTCCTTTCACAAGGATCCACCTGATGGATGCCTCAGAGGAGGATCTGCCAACCTGTAAAGTACCAGGTCATTTCCTGACTGTATCAAAGATGACCCTAGGTTGAGAGGGGCAGGGGTTCTGTAATGTCCCATACCTGGGAAGGTACTCTCATAGAAAGAAAAGGAGGAGTCCAAGTGAGACCATAGCTTTCCTCCCTTGGTGCTGCTGCCCTAAACTTTGACACCTTAGAAACAGGCCACACAAGGACTTGGGAAGCAGTGCTTAGATTTGGGGTCAGAGGAACTGGATTCAACCCTGACCCTCTGAAACTCACAGCCTATGTGAGCTAGACAAGGCCTGTAGGGTACCAGATATCTCATCTATAAAAAGAAAGGTTTTGAGTAGATGAACTCTAAAGACCCTTCTCATTGATATCCAATTATCCTTTAGGTCCCTGGGATCTCAGGCTCTTCACGTGGCCTTGACAATATCTGTTCAGATGCCTGCAAAAGGCATGGAGATAGGTCATGCATGGACAGTACTCTCAAAGACCTTTTCACTTTTTAAAAGTCTAGAATCTGGTTTGGAGAAATGAGTGACAACTGGTTTCAGGTAGTCTGGGGAAGGAAGTGATACCTTATGTTTCTTTCCCCAAAACTATTTCATCTATTGATGAACTGGCACATTGGAGAGCAACTACAAAGATTTGTCACCCTGGCAAAAAACTGCTTTTTGGGTCTGGGAGAGCTAGTCCTGATTGGTCAGTGGTAACTGATAGCTTTTCCTGATGTATAGATGCTGGAGAGGATGCCTTTTGTGACCACCTCTTCCAATGCCACCCATCCTACCAATGGAGATTGTTTTAATTTAATTTAATTAATTGTTTAATTTTAATTGTTTTAATTTAATTTAATTGTTTAAATTGTGATTCAAGCTTGCCAAGAGAAATAATGTCCTACCTTCCAAAATAGAACAAACTCCCTGAGGACAGAAACAGTATCATCTTTCTAGCTGTGTCCCCAGCCCTTCTTTCAAGCCTTGGCACATAGTAGGAGCTAATTTTTGTGGTGGGCAGAGAATTGGCTTCAGTACCAGAGCCTGGCATTAAGTCTTACCCCTGAAACCACCTCTCAGGGCTCTAGTTGATGTTCTAATATGAATTGCCACTACATTGATAGAGGGAGTTTCCTTACCTGGGAGTTCCCTAGACCAGTGAAAGCCCAGGTCCAGGATCTATTTTTATCGGTGCTTAATTAGTATCTATTGTGAAGAGTCAGTCTGGGTTCTGCTTGCCAGATCATATCAGTGCTAAATGAAGCATTTATTAAGTGCCTACTATGTTCCAGGCACTTTCCTAGGCATTGGGAAAGCAAAGATCTAAGTGGAAATAGTACCTGTCCTTAAGAAGTTTGCATTCTACAAGAAGGATCCAAAACCTATCAACAAATGCTAGGCAGGAAAGGGAGTTTTGGTTTAATTAGCCACAGGGATTGTCAGTAAAATGGGAGGGTGGTTTTTCTGATTTTTCTAGTAGGGATAATGATGTTTATGACGACAGTATCTCTAACTCTGACTTTTTTTAAAGGTATTGAGATGAAATTTAAGAACAAGCTATTCCCTCTAATACTCTGCCCGGCTTGGATCCCTGAGCTGAATTATGTGGAGCGTGGCCTAGAGGGTAAGGGGGAGATCCTTCCTGAGTCTGGAGGAGTCAAGTACTTATTATGGGCCAAGCACTCTTCTAAGACCTCTAGACACAAAGCAAAGCACTGCTCTCTCGTTTGAGTGGGGGAGACAACCAGCAAAAAGGGATGTAAAGTGTAAATGGAAGGTGATTTCAGAAGGAAGGAAGTAGTAGCAGGGGACACTGAGAAAGGTCTCATACAAAAGCTCTGAGCTTACCTGAGTCTTGCAGGAGGGCAGGAGGTGGTCAGAAGTGAGGAGGAAGGTATATATGGCAGATAGCCACGACAGATACAGTCAAGAGATGGAGTGTTGTATATATGAGGAAAAGGGAGTGGACTGTTATGGTTGGATTTTAGAGTGTATGGAGCAAAATAAAGCCTAAGAAGACTGGATGGGTAAGAATGGGTCACCTTGTAAAGGTCTTTAAATGCTCATCAGAGGATTTTGTAGTTTATTCTGAAGGCCATAGAGAACTATTGGAGTTTATTGAGTGGGGGGCAGGGAGCAGTGAAATGGTCAGAACTGGGCTTTAAACAAATCCCTTTGGCAGCTGATGGAGGATGTATCAGAGTGGGGGAGAGATTTGAGGCAGGGAGATCAATTAGGAGGCTATCACAGTCATCTAAGTAAGAAGTGATAAGGGCCTACACCTGGGTGGTGGATGTGTCAGTGAGAGACGGGATCATGTAGAGATAGAAGAATCAATTTCCTAACTACTAATACTGTCCAAAAATGGAAGGAACTGCTTTGAGAGGTAATGAGTCCCCCATCCCAGGTCTTCAAGCAAAGGTGGGTAGCCCTTGTTCAGTATGTAAGTTGTTGGGGGTAAGGGGGTTACTTTTCAGGTACTATCCATGGATCTGACTAGAAAGTCTCTGAGAAAGTCCCATTGTTTAAAATAGCTAAAAACTGAGTAGAAAATAAATGCTATTAAAATACATTAGATTGGGGCAGCTAGATGGTGCAGTGGATAAAGCACCAGCCCTGGATTCAGGAGTACCTGAGTTCAAATCCAGCCTCAGACACTTAACACTTACTAGCTGTGTGACCCTGGACAAGTCACTTGACCCCCATTGCCCTGCGCAAAAAAATATATATATATATTAGATTTTTTAAAAATAGAAGGTAGAAAGCACATTTGATTGAAAGAAAGATAAAAGATTTTGTGAAGAAGTAGCCTTTAGCTGGGCCTTGAATGACGGGCAAGATTTTGACAGAGAAAGAGGAGGGCATTCTAAGTGAAAAAGAGAGCAAGAGTTGAGGTATAGAGGTGGGAAAGGGTAGGATTTATGCACTAAAAATAGTCCAGTTTGGCTATAGGAAAGTAGTAGAAGATAAGATTGGAAGAGTAAGCTCAAGACAAATCATGGGGAACCTTGAATGTTAGCATAGAGAATTAAGTAGCTGGTTGGAAACTGTATTGAATTTTTGAGTTTTGAGTAGGGATAGTACAGCATCAATGTCGGTAGTTTGGAAGGAGGAGAGGCTAGAGGTAGACAGACCATGTAGGAGGCTGTTGACTGAGGGCCAGAACCAAAGTTGTAGCAGTGGGATTGGAAAGTAGGGACATGATATGAAGTAGACACCTAACAATCTGAATGAATGAATGAATGAATGAATGAATGAATGAATGAATGAATGAATGAATGAATGAATAGAATGGTAGACATTGCAGAAGGAGAATTCATGGGATTTGACCATTGTCTAAAGCAAATAAATGAATGTGTTTGTGTGTGATTGTTGGGAGTGGGGTGAGGTTGTCAAAGTTGATTGGAAGGATGACAGTGGCTTCCTTCTCAGGCATCTCCTTTGGGGCAGCCTGCCCTCTGAGCGAAGTGGAGAAAGCCTTGGTGATGGCCATAGCTGAATTGCCTTCCTACAAGACCGAAGTGTTCAAGGGGGTCCTGGAGCAGCTGCGCTGGTTTGCTGGAAAGCAGGTCAAATCTGTGGCGGTGAGTCCTTGTGTCAGGGATTCAACCAGGGAAAGTGGAAAGGGTTGATCAGGTAGGAGAGGTTACGTGAGGAGATGTTAGAATAACTGTATTTTAGTCTCTGTAGCTGATTTGCTCTGCACCCTCCAGCCCAAGTACATCTCTCTTCCTTTGGAATCAGAGGATATAAGTTCAAATTCCAACTCCCTCTTGCTTCCTGTATAATTTTTGGCAGTTACTTATCCTCTCTGGGCCTCAGTTTCCTCATTTGTAAAATGAGAGGGTTGAATTAGTTGATCTGCAAAGTCCTTTCTAGCCTTTCTAGCTCTAAATCTATGACTGTATGGACTTGAATAAAACAATTCTTTCCCACTCCTTCCTTGTCATGGATGTAGAAAAGATGAACAAGAAAGCTAAGGATCCCATGAACAGATGCATAGAGAATCTTGATGGGATGGAACAATGGGATGAATCTAATAAGATTAAATATAACATAGATAAATCTTAAACTTAGATTAAAAAAAACAATTTCACAATTACAGGATTAGGGAGGCATGATTAGAGAGTTGATTGAAAAGAGCTAAGAACCTCAAGAGTCCAACAGTGGAATTTTGACACCCCCCCCCCAAAAAGTGACATCTTAGACCATATCAAGAAAGGTATAGCTTCCAAGATTAAGGAAGTGTCATTTTCTGTAAGTTGTGCCCTGGGTAGATCATTTATGGAATTTTGTGTCCACTTCTGGGTTCCATGTTTTTAAAAAAGTATTGATAGGCTGAAAAGTGTTTGGAGGAGGACTATGAACATAGTAAAAGACCTTGAATCTATGCTGTATAGAAATGGTTGAATTAATTGGGTATGTATAGATTAAAGAAGAGAAATTTCAGAGAGGATAAGATAGCTGTGCTCAAGTATTTGAAGAACTATCCTGTGGAAGAGAGACGGGGCTTGTTCTATTCAGCTCTAGAGGGCAGAGTTAGGAGCAATGGATGGTAGTCACAAAGAAGTAAATTTAGGCTTGATATATAAAAAAACCCAAAACCACTTCCAAAAAAATCAGAACTATGCCACCTCAGGGAGGGGGAAAGGGAGGAAGGAAAAGAGGGATAAAAATTGGAACCCAAAACTATAAATAAAAATGAATGTTTTTTTAATCATTTAAAAAAAACTATCCTGGGGGCAGCTAGGTGGCACAGTGAATAAAGCACTGGCCCTGGATTTAGGAGGACCTGAGTTCAAATCCAGCCTCAGACACTTGACACTTACTAGCTGTGTGACCCTACCCCACCAAAACAAAAAAAACAAAAACAATACAAACAAAAAAACCCTATCTTATTTCAGGAAGGCCTATTTCAGAGGTCGTTCCCCAACCCCAACCGAAGGTCTTTGAGCAGAGGCTACATGAGCATTTGTCAGATATATTATAGTGAGGATTCTTTTGGGGGTATGGTTTGCACCAGATGACCACTGATCCAGCTCTGATTCCGTCATTCCGAGTAGTGATTCAGCTGGTGATTCAAAGAAAGCTGATTGTCCCATCTACCCTGCCTCTGAAATCAGAGATCAAGAATTAGTAAGGAAAGTTTTCCTAGGGGTGGACTCAATCTGACCACATGGTCCATATCTCTGTTTTCAGTCCATTGGGGGAAACATCATCAATGCCAGCCCAATTTCTGACCTCAACCCTGTGTTCATGGCCAGTGGAACCAAACTGACTCTAGTATCCAAAGGTGAGTTTATGTAGGTGTATCCATAAAGTGGTTAAAGGGATGGACCTGAGTCAGAAAGACCCAGGTTCAAATCCTGCCTCTGACAAACATTAGCTGTCTGACATGAGCAAGTCATGTCATTTCTCTGATTTTAGCTTCTTTATTGGTTAGATTATTTACATCTGTAATACCTATCTCTGAAGCTAGGTAGTACAGTGGATAGAGTGCCAGGCATGGAATCAGGAAGACTTCTTGAGTTCAAATTTTACCATAGACACATAGTAACTATGTGACCCTGGGAAAGTAATTTAATTCTGTTTGTCTCAGTTTCCTCATCTATAAAATGAACTGGAGAAGAAAATGGCCATCCACACTAGTATCTTTGACAAGAAAACCCCAAATGGGGCCACAGAGAGTCAGACATAACTAAAATGACTGAACAACGAGAAATACCAAGTTGTTCTGAGGCTTAAGGTATGTCAAGGACCATGCAAATCTTAAGGCACAATTCAGATGTAAGCTGTCATTACTATTCTTATGAGAAAGAAGGCACTTAAAGGGTATGTTTTACCAGAAAGTCTATTTCCTAAGAAAACAGAATAGGGGATTGATTGGGAATGGGGAAGGGGCAGGGAAACTCAGATGTCCAGCCTGGCTAATGTTTGAAGTCAAGGGGATTACTATGGTAAGTAAGAGATAATATTGGAATGATGGTCAGGGAAGTTATATGCTTCTCATTCTGAAAAAGACATAATAAATGAAGGAAGGAATAAATAAATGAATGAATAGATAAATAGATGAATGAATGGATAGATAAATAAAATTAAAAAATAAATTGAATGACTGAATGATTTAAAAAAAAGGTGGCATTGTACAGTAGAACAAATGATGGATGTAAAATCATAGGCCCTTGGGTTCAAATCTCAGTTCTACCACTTACCAGCTGTATGACTTGGGATGAACCACTATATGGTCCTCATCTGTAAAATTGGATTGTACTGGGTGGTCTCTAAGGCCTCTTCTGCTCCTAAGTCTATGATCCTATTTTTGATTTATTACCAATTAAATAAGATATTTTGAGATAGAGGATATGGGACCCAATTCCCTCTGAGCTTTGCCCATTCTCCATGTCAGCTCTTTCCTTCGAAGTCAAGGTCTCATGATAATTCTGCATGGTTGAAGAAGACCTCCCGTGCCCAGGTGTTTATGTGCTGGGTTGCGGCCGGGCTCTGATGTGGCCCTCTGAGCTTCCTTCCTTCTCTCTATACAGGGACCAAGAGGACTGTTCGGATGGACCACATGTTTTTTCCTGGCTACAGAAAAACACTCCTAAGTCCAGAGGAGATACTGCTTTCCATTGAGATTCCCTACAGCAGGAAGGTGAGATGTTGTCTGGAGTTGATCTTGGAGTCTGATCTAGGGCTAATTCTCATATTGTGTATCTCTCTACATGTGTTAGGGAAAAGAGCTCTGACTCTGGAATCAGAAGCCCTGGATTCAAATATGAACTCTGGGACTACCCCTGTTACCTCATGCAAGTGACGTTACCTCCCTGAAAATCAGTGTCTTCAACTTTAAAGTAAGGGGGTTGATTCAGACTTCCCAGCCCTAAATCTAAGATCCTATGATCTCCAGGGAGGCAGGATACACAGCCTACTTGATAACTCATGACATCTGAAATCTTCTTTCTTTCTTCCTTCCTTCCTGTCTTTTCTCTTTCTCTTTCTCTCTCTTTCTCTTTCTTTCTTTCCTTCCTTCCTTCCTTCCTTCCTTCCTTCCTTCCTTCCTTCCTTCCTTCCTTCCTTCCTTCCTTCCTTCCTTCCTTCCTTCCTTCCTTCCTTCCTTCCTGTCTTTCTTCCTACCAAACTAACCCCAAATCACTTCTGAACAGTTAATTCCAAAAATGCATTGATTTATTGAACAGCACATTCAGTGTTCTTGTTCCAAATGATCACATCACACTTGTCCCACATATGCCACTCACTACCTTTCTGCAGCATCACAGACTGGCAAAATCTGAGAGTTAGAAGGGACATCAGCAGCCATCTAGTCTAATACAAATAGGAAAGGAACCCCTACTATAATATACCCAACAAGTGGTCATCCAACCCCTGCTTGAAGACCTCTGATCTGGGGACTCATCCCTTCCCACAAGGTATCCCCTTCCACATTTGTGCAGCTCTAATTGTTAGAAAATTTTTTCCTCATTTCTAACCTAAATTGGCTTCTTTCTAACTTCCATGCACACTGGTTCTGGTTCTGATCTTCAGGAGCCAATCCAAACAAGACTGGTCCCTCTCTTATCAGAGCACTATTCAACACAGATAATGTTAATTTGTGGTTTTCTACATCAACATTCAGCTGTCAGGGATCAGTTTCTATCTGAGTTAGATACCAGTATTCTAGACAACTTTCTAAGACTATTAATGCAAATTGGCACCTGGATAGAGGGAATTTCCTTATCTGGTAATTCCCTATAGCAATGAAATCTTTAGTCCAATCTTTATTTCTATCTTAAATGGGAAAATGCCATTCCATTCATTTCCATACAAGTGTTTACTCATCTCTATACCTTGATTTGACAATTCTCCATCCCCTGTTTGAATTCCTTTCTCCCACAGTTGGCTCATTTCCTGGAATGTTTGTATAGTCCAAAAAGCTTTGTGTGGTTTCTTCTTGTCTTTATGACAATCGCTGAGCCTAGAAGTGCTCCAGGTAGTGTGACACCCTTTCTTTCCATTTGTCACCTATTCAAGGGAGGGCACTGAACCTCTATGTCTTAAGTGACATTTGAAGGCAGATTTCCTGGGTGGAGCCTAAGGAACTGGTGGCTTCAAGGGAAGGGAGGCAATATGGCAGAGGGGATAGAATGCTAAATTTGGAGTCAAGAAGACCTGGGTTTGAATACCACCTCAGAGGTTTACTAGCTATGTGACTCTGGACAAGTCACTTAACTTTCTAAGCTTCAGTTTCTTCATCTTTAAAGTGGATTTTGATGACTTACAAGTTCACTTTCAGCTCTAAATTTATGATCCTGTGAAGTTATAAAGAAGAATTGCTTCCTTTAGAAATGTTAGTACTTAAACAGTATTTGGAGGAACCATAGTTCCTTCCTCTTCCTTTACTTTTGGCCTAATTATTGAGTATTATGGTTAAGAGGGGTAGCTAGGTGGCGAAGTGGATAGAGCACCAGGAGTCATGAAGACCTGAGTTCAAATCCAGTCTCAGGCACTTCCTAGTTGCGTGACCCTGGGTAAGTCACTTAACCCTGTTTGCCTCAGTTTCCTTATCTATAAAATGAGCTGGGGAAGGAAATGGTAAATCACTCCAGTATCTTTGCCAAGAAAATTCTAAATGAAGTCACAAAGAGTAAGACATGAGTGAAATGACTGAACAATAATATAGTTAAGAGAGAGGAGAGTTTATGTCCATAAGGTATTTATGTGTATATATACATAAATATATGTGTGTGTGTGTATATATAAAATGTATGTTTTCTAACTAGTACCTTTAGACCATATAAAAGAACTAATTAGACGTATTGTTTCCATGTGGTTTTAATGCATGGTAATCTAAATGTGTATCTCAGCGGCAGAAATCTAGCAATTTTTCCAAAGAATAGATTGAAGTTGTCTCTGAGTTGGAAAGGAGAGCTATCAGTAGAAGACCTCACTGTGCTGCATTTCAGTGTCTGTTAGACTTGGTTTCCTTAATCCTCCTGGGGTTTTGTTGTTTTTACTCAGAATCTGGCCTTCATTAGGTGCCAGGACCAGTCCTAGCCCACAACAGCCCTGTAACACTGCATGAGTTTGAATTAAGGAGGTTTATACCTGGAAAGCACCTTACACTGTGTTCTTGTGTGATGGCCTCTGGGCTTGGCTGTCTAAAAGAAAACCATTTTCAATTCATAAAAGCAGCTACTGTTTCAAAAAGGGACCAACTTCCTTTATGAAAGTTGGCATAAAAGTGGACCTAGCAGATGCATTTTCACTTTGACTTGGGAACTCATCTCTCTGTCATGCTTGGAGCAAACTGTTTGGTTCCCATGTGGAGCAGAGAACAGGATGGGTGTCTTTGAAAGTATGGACAGCTTTTCTTTCTTTTTTTTTTAATGTGTTACTGATTATTTTTGTTGTTTCTTTAGTTGTTTCAACTGTTTTTGACTTTTTGTGACTCCATTTGGGATTATCTTGGCAAAGACACTGGAGTGGTTAATTTTTAAATTAACTTTAATTTATAAATTTTAAATTAATAGACTAATTTTTACATTACATTTATTTCTGGATATATCACTCCCTGCCTCTCCTTCCTAGGGAGTCATCCCTTGTAACAAAGATTTAAAAGGAAAAAAGGGAAAAAAGTAGATCAACAAAAGTATTCAACACATCAACTGAATCTGACAGTACACTCAAGACTCCACGACCAGAGTCCTTCACCTCTGAAAAGAAGGGAGGGAGGGTGGTACCTTTTGATGCATTGTGCACCACTTAGCTTATTTCAAGGTCCTGCTCAGGTGGCACCTCCTACAGGAAGCCTTTGGTGATGGGCCTAGTTATTCGCGTTCTCTCTCTTTTCTAATCGTATTCTATTTATGCAATTTTTTTAATTCCCTCCACCCCCATTTTTGTCCTTCCATTCTCTGATTTGGCGCCTCAGTCTCTATGGCAGGGAGATATTTCAATTTGCATACCCATTGAAAAACAGCAAATTTTAACCATTGACTAAGATTAGAGTAGGAAAGAAAATGACCTTATAAACATTTTTTAAGAAGTGATTTCTCAGGGACAGCTAGGTGGCACAGTGGATAGAGCACTGGTCCTGGATTCAGGAAGACCTGAGTTCAAATCTGACCTCAGACACTTGACACTAGCTGTGTGACCCTGGGCAAGTCACTTAAACCCAATTACCTCACCAAAAAAAAAAAAAAAGTGATTTCTCCTATAAGCATTTTTTTTTTTTTTGCTCTATGGGAATACTATGAACTTATTCTGGTTCTATGTTCTAGTTTTCCCATTTAAAAATTAATACATTACTCTTGACTCTTTTCTAGCTCCCAATTAGTCAATCAATAAGCATTTATTAAGTAACTACTGTGTATCAGGTACTGCAAAGACAAAATGAAGCAGGACCTGCCTTGAAGGAAGTTACATACTGGGGAGAGAGGGGTTCTCCACTGCATCGTTGATGCCCTTATCCTCACTCCCCTGTTTGTAGTGACCATTTTCACGAAGCTCTCATTCAATTCAATTCAACAAGCATTTATCCAGTGCCTACTGTGGTGCAAAAGTACAGGGATAGGCTCTGGAAAGACAAGAACAAAAATGAAACAGCTCCTGTTCTCAGAAAGATGTATTCTAGTGGGGAAGGGTTGGGAGGGAAACATATACACATATGAGAATATATATATATATAGTATATTAAAATAATATTAAAATAAATGTTGTTGTTCAATCATTTTTCAAACATGTCCAACTTTCCATGACTCCATTTGGAATTTTCTTGGCAAAGATACTGGAGTGATTTGCTATTTCCTTCTTTAGCTCATTTCATAGATGAGGAAACTGAGGTAAACAGGGTTAAGTGACTTGCCCAGGGTCACACAACTAGTAAGTGTCTGAGGACAGATTTGAACTCAGGAAAATGAGTCTTCTTGACTTCAGGTCCTGCATTCTATCTACCACACCAAATAGCTGCCCATATGTTATATGTTAAATATATTTAAAAAAATAAATGCAACATAATTCCAGTGGAGAGTTACTAGCATCTGGGAAGGGAGTTAGAACAGACCTTTCATTCCAGGAGGTGGTAGTTTAGTTGAGCTTTGACATTTTTAGCCCAGGACCTGCTATTTAGTTAGTCTTTGACAAGTTAACATGTGTAAAGAGCTTCGCAAACCTTAAAACACTATAGAAATAATAGCTATTATGAACAATATGCACAGATAAGAGGTACAGTGGATAGAATGTCAGTCCTGGAATCAGGAACACCTGAGTTCAAATCCAGCCTCAGATACATACTAGTTGTGTGATTCTGGACAAGTCACTTAACCCTGTTTACCTCAGTTCCTGAGAAGGAAATGGTAAACCATTCTAGTGTCTTTGCCAAGAAAACCTCAAATGGAGTCATGTAGAGTGGGATGCCACTGAACAACAACAGGGGATTTCTAAAAGGTGGAAGTAAGAAAGACTATTCCAGGCATAAGGGATAACCCATGCATGGCCCCCGCAGGAGTTGTGATGTCTTGTGGGTGTGATAGCAAGACTAGCTGAAGATGTCATTCAGACCTTCTCATGAAAGGGGATAGGAATTCTGTACTAGCCCACTGAAATCTAATGTCATCTCTTCCCTTGATTCCCCTCCGAGCTCAGTTGCTCTATCTATAAAGTAGGGACAATAATACTAATCTAGCCAACTTCAGTACTGGGGTCCTTGCAAAGTACGGTGATAAATAGAAGACCACCCTGTGCTTCTTTCAGGGGGAGTATTTCTCAGCCTTCAAACAAGCCTCCAGAAGGGAAGACGACATCGCTAAAGTGACCTGCGGAATGAGGGTCTTATTCAAACCAGAAAGCAACCAAGTTCAGGAACTGGATATCAGTTTTGGAGGCATGGCTGATAGAACGGTCCCAGCCCTGAAGACCACCAGGAAGCAGCAGGGGAGGTGAGAGGATATGTAGAGAATGGCCTCAGTGGACCGGCCAGGGGTGATTGGCACGGAAGAAGGGAGGGTGGCCGGCAGGGGAGATGAGAGAGGGAGGTGAGGAATTCTCTTCCCAGGGTCTCAGGTTTGCTTCTCCTATCTGACCAGAGTCTGGAACGAGGAGCTGCTTCAGGACATCTGTGCCAGCCTAGCTGAGGAGCTGAGTTTGGAGCCGGATGCCCCGGGTGGCATGGTAGAATTCCGACGGACGCTCACCCTCAGCTTCTTCTTTAAATTCTACCTGACGGTGCTTCAGAAACTGGGCCAAAACAGTACAGTTGTAAGTGGGGGCGGGGCTCACACGGGCGGAGCTGGGCTGGGCAGGGCTCGCACAGGCCGGTATGGCACAGGAAGGCTTCAGGACCTGACCTTCTTTGTTTGATGGACCCAAAGAAGAGTGGTCTGGGGCAGTGGCATCAAACAAATAGAATCAGGGACCACTGAACCGAATACATAAGGATCCCTGCGGGCTGCGTATTGACTTAGAAATCCACATATTAACATTATGTTCAATTGTATATTTATTTATTTTTGTTAACTATTTCCCAGTTACATTTTCATCTGGTTCTGCCCCTGGGAGTGCTGTGGTCTGCAGGGGAGCACGGGGCATTGACACCTCTGATCTGGGGGATAGATCTCGTCCCCAGTGCTGTGTTCTGTGTGCCCTAAGGGGTGGAAGCGAACCTCCCCTTTGGAAATGCAAGGACAAATGTAAGGACCAATGTAAGGACCAAATGAAAGAACATTATTAGCACAGTATTATGAAACTGTGAGAGGCAGCATAGAGAGCTGGCCTCCCTCAGGAAGACCTGGGTTCAAATGTAGCTTCTGATACATTTGTGACCCTGGGCATTTGTTACCCTTTCAGTGCCTTAGCCAGCTAAGATGCTAAGATGCAGAACTGCTGAATTGCATTGGCAAAAGGATTTAATCATAAGAGGAGGCTGGGCTGTGGGGGTGGTGGTGAACTAGACACACCTGTGTAGTTTTAAATTTCATGCCACAATCTCAAACTACACAGACATATGGCACAGTGAATAGAGTGCTGTGCCTGGAGGCAGGAAGACCTGAGTTTAAATATAGTCTCAGACACTTCCTAGCTATGTGACCCTGGGCAAGTCACTTTAGCCTGTTTGCCTCAGTTTCCTTATCTGTAAAATGAGCTAGAGAAGGAAATAACAAACCACTCTAGTATCTTTGTCAAGAAAACCCCAAGTGGGGTTACCATTAGTCAGACAGGACTGAATGACAACAACAACAACAAAACAGAGACATGTATAGGCAGACCAGGGTGGTTTTAGATTATCTTGTCCTGCCAAGTGGGATATTGGAGGTAGCATGGCACAAGTTGCTAGTGTTGAGTTTCAAGTCAGAAAGACCCGAACCCAAACCCTACCCAACCATGTAGCCTTGGGCAAATCACATCACCTTTCTAAAATTTGTTATTTAATCAGCAACCATTTATTGTGTTAGGCTAGCGTTAGACGCTGTGTCTTGGCTTTCTCATCTATAAAATGTGGATTTATAATAACAACTACCTCAAAGAGTTGCTGTGAAAATCAAATGAGATAACCTGTCAAGAACTTGGCAGACCCTTAGAGTGCTGTATAAATATATTGGAGGGGAAGAGCTGTGGAATGTAGAGCTGGTGTAGACCATAGGAGACAGTGTGTCCTTCAGAATAGGTGATAACTATGTATGGAATATAGGTCAACAATTCTTTGGGGGGATGGGGACAGGGTCTGTGATTTCATCAGAGGAGGAAGAGCTTACTGAGTAATTTCCTCTATCAGGGGAGAAGGACATTTTCTTCTGTGACTTAGAGTTTTGGGGAATTGTCTGGGGTCACCGAGAAGTTAAATGACTTGACTAGGGTCACAGAGCCAATATGTGTCATTTATTGTTCAGTCATTTCAGTCATGTTTGACTCTTCATGACCTCATTTGGTGTTTTCTTGGCAAAGATGCTGGAGTCGTTTGCCATTTCCTTCTCCAGCTCATTTTACAGATGAGGAAACTGGGTTAAATGACTTGCCCAGGGTCACACAGCTCGTAAGTATCTGAGTTCAGATTGGAATCAAGAAGACTATGCACTATGGCACCACCTAGCTACCTTAATATGTGTCCTAGGTAAGACTTGAAACTAGGTTTTCCTAGCACCCAGGCCAGATCTCTCTCCATTATGCTTCTCAGGCTGCTGATATAATTTGTAAGTGTTTCAAAGACGTTCCTAGGTGGATTCCCCCAAGATCTCTCCTCGCTCTATCTCTTCCTGCATATCGTCCCATCAGAAAGATGCTATTAAACAATCTGTTTTCCATCAGTCATCATTGTTCAAGGATGGAATGGCTATTCCTGTATAAGCATAAAGGGGAATATCAAATGAGATGACACTTTCTCTAGTTGAAAAAATCTTTACCTGGGGACAGGTTCAGAGCAATGATGGATATCCACCTGTTGGATATTCCCAGTAGGTCCCAACTAAATTCCTATCCTGTGGGAAGACTTCCTTATTCCCTCTTATTTGTCCTGTATATATGCCTTGCTCGTACATATTTGTATGTTTCTTGTCTCCTCTATTCACTGGTGAGCTCCTTGAGGGTAAGGACTGGCTTCCCCCAGTAATCACCATGTTATTTGACTGACTGAAATACTGTGAACATGTATAGCCAGGCTCATTTCCATCTTCTTTCTTCCACAGAAATGTGATAAACTGGATCCAACCTATGCCAGTGCCACTTTACTTTTTGAGAAAGAGCCCCCCGCCAATGTCCAGCTCTTCCAAGTAAGTGGAAAGGCACCCAGAGCTCCGCTGGGGGACCTCTTCTAACTTTATCTTTCTGAACTGATGTGAGCCCACTCACTGAACATGCATTTAGGAGCATGGTGCTTAGACACTTTTGAAAAAAAAGTCAGAGAATAATTCCAGAATTTTTCTCTAGGCAAAGAAACCCAGAATCATATTCAGATCAATATTACATTTCCCCCTTTTTATTCATCCTAATCTTGTCCCTGGAGCTTCAATTTCTACTTTTTATCTATTCCTTTAGTAATGGTCAAACCCTCCCTCCCCATTTTTTGTCTCTTCTGTCCCTCTTCAGGGCTGGGATTAATAACTGGGATTAATCATGCTCATTTTTGCTTTCCCTTCTCATCAAAAAATGCTTCCTCTACCTCCTTCTGTATTGCACTCGATCTTGAAGCCTCCCTGTCTTCTGCAGTCTTACTAGCAGGCAGTATTATAGAGTGGAAAAAACCTGGGTTCAAAGCCTTCCTCTGATGTATGACTTCCTCTCCTACCTTTGTGACTGTGGGTGAGTTATTTAACCTCCTTAGGCCTCAGTTCTGTCATGTAAAATGAGGGGGTTAGAGTAAATGGCCTTCGAAGTCCCCTTTACTTCTATGACTCTATACCTTCTAGTCTCCTCTGCCTTTGTATCTCCCAGACTTACTCCTCCAACCTCCTTTTCCTCCCTAGTTCAAATTTTTCTCCTCCTTCTCTGAGTAGTTGGAGAGATACCCCGCCTTTCTCCCCTTTGGAGACTTAGCCTGACTGGCCACTCCTGCTTGTTCTAGGAAGTTCCCAAGGGACAAGCTGAAGAGGATATGGTGGGCCGGCCCATCCCCCACCTTTCTGCCGCCATGCAGGCCTCAGGGGAGGCCGTGTACTGTGATGACATCCCCCTCTATTCCAATGAACTTAGCCTTCGACTAGTCACCAGCACCAAGGCTCATGCCAAAATCAGGTGAGTTGTAGCTACAGTGGAATAAAGTAATGCTTGAACCCAGAAATTAGGAATTAGGTTGGTTTCTTCCTAGTTCTCTCCACCAAAGGTCTTATTATAATACCCATTTTAGATGTAAGATTCCTGGAGAAATCTGAATGATCAGTTGCGGGAATTTAAACACTTCTCAGCTCACATTTGTGTGTTCACATCAGAGGACCCTATTCTTCTTCACAATCTAAAGGGTATCAAATATTTGTTAATTGACTGATTGACTGACCCTCATCTCTAACCACTCACTTCTCTAGCTAAACATAGGGAAAACTTAAAAAAAAACAAACAAACAACTCAACATCTTGGCAAGCACTTTCAGGAAGGTGATAGGAAATAATACAAGGTACTATTTGTATTGGACCCTAGAAACCTAGACCAATTGACTGAAATTACTTAAACAACATAGGAGATTATGGGGGCCCTTTGTCAATGCCATCTCAGGCATTCTCCCCCTTTAGCCAAATAACATTTGGATGAAAGGGAGGATGTGGAAAGAACAGCAGCACCTTGTCCGTGTTCTCATTTCTCCATGGAGGAGGTGTTCAGAAGGACCAGAGAATTCCTGGAGCTTGGTTACATTCAGTTTCCCTCCCATATTACCCTGCACCATTAGAAATCCAAATGCTATAACTTTCTCCCTGGTATAGTGATATTGGAGAATAGCACAACTACTGGGGAGAACAGGTGAGCAATTGTTCTCCCTGAGGTTGTGTCAGACAGTTCAGTGCCTAGCACAGTCTTCTGCGTATTATGGGGAACAATAATAATAACAAGTCACATTGATGTAGTGCCTTTTAAAGCATTTACAAAGATTGGTGATTATAATGATGCAAGAAAGGGAGTAGAAGTATTGTCATTTCAGGTTTATGGATGATCTGAGTGAGCCTCTGAGGGGTGAGAGGACAGGCCACATAGCTAGTAAGTAACAGAACTGTATCTTCAAATTCCAAGTCTGGGGATGTTTTGCTACTCTTTGCTGTGTCTCTGTGATTTTCTATTCCAAGATAGGAGGGTAGAGATAAGAAACAGAATTGAGCAAGGTAATCACACTCCAAGGTGTAGCGTGAAGGACTCCAGACAAAAACAAGTCTGGAAATGAAGGAAAGCCATGATTAAATTCACTGGATCATTATTTCCCCTTTTCATTTTGCCTGTGGAGACCCAGTTTGAGCAACAGAGCTTACCGCAGATTCCTGGCCTTCTCATCATGTTGCTCATTCTTTAGGTCCATAGATCTTTCTGAAGCTCAGAAAGTCCTGGGTTTGTTTGTTTCCTCTCAGCGATGATATTCTGGGAGTAATGAAACCGGACTATTTAATGATGAAACTGTTTTTGCTAAGCATAAGGTATGACTTGTTTCTTATGAAGTAAGTAGAACCTGTTTTTATATCTTTAATCTTTAGTCATGTTTTCTCAAATGTCCAGGTTTCCATATTTTTCTGTGTAGGAAATGCTACCAGAAAGCAGGAATTAGTTATGTGTATTAATTATACTTCTTAATTATACCTCTGCTCTCATCAACTCTTGATTTAGTTCGTGAATGACTGATGTCCTCATTAGGCAAAAATTCTACATCAAAATGATGTTGTTGTTTGGCAAACTAATCATTCTTATAGTTACACTTTAGTTCCTAGAGATAGTAGTGATAGTTTAAAAAATTATTCCCTTTTGTTCTGAGTTTCTCTATTTAGAACAGGAACCATCAGTTAAGTGATAATAATGATGACAATAAAGCTAATGAGAACTAGCATTTATATACTGCTTTAAGATTTGTGAAGTGCTATTATAAGTATAATGATGAAACAAGTGAAACTAACTCTACTTTTACTCTCACTTCATGGCTAATAGAGCTTCTTTTTGAATCATTCATCTCTTGGATTACATGTTTTATCGACTTTTTGTCATTGAAAACCGTTACGACATCATAATACACATTTTCATCATCTTTTGCGTAACCTCTAAGATAGATTCCTGTGAAATTGTAGAATAATTTTTTACCATTTTAGCTCTTATAAATATTAACTATTTTATGATCATTTCAGTTTTATCTCATGTTTGTGATACTCAATAGAAAAGGGATGCATAACTAGCCTATTATTACTCTTTTATATTTCCTTTTCAACAAACTATTATGCAAATGAGTAAATTATTTTAAAAAAAGATTTGGAAAGTGCTTTACAAATATTACCTCATTTTATTCTCACAACAACCTTAGGAGGGCAGCTAGGTGGCACAGTGGATAGATCACCAGCCTTGGATTCAGGAGTACATGAGTTCAAATATGACCTCAGACACTTGAGTCTTACTAGCTGTGTGACCTTGGGCAAGTCACTTAACCCCAATTGCCCCATAAAAAAAAAAGACAGGAAACAACCTTAGGAGTTAGCTGCTATTATTATCCCCATTTTACAGATGAAGAAAATGAGGACAAGAGAAGTTAAGTGACTTGCCAGTACTACATAACTAATAAATGCCTGAGGCTGTATTTGAGCTCATATCCAGGGCTTTATCCACTATGCCATCTAGCTGCCTCTATTTTAAAAAGAATATACTAACTACTTGGATAAGAATAGAATTGTAAATCAACATTAACATAATTTATTGTAATATCTTACACATTCTAATGATTTCAGCCATTTGTACGTTCAACTTTGCAGAAAGTAAAAAAGCTATCTGAATAGCCAAAACAGAAGTTGCTTACTCTTAGTGTATATGTATATATACACACACACACATATATATATATGTGTGTGTGTGTGTGTCTATATGCATACTTTATCAATTTAACATCTAAGAACCATTAATTATTTACTTTGCATACACAGCATAGTATTAATAGAAAATAGACTTTTGGGGGAAGAAACGGAACAAGCATTTATTAAGCTGGGCTTCTACCATGTGCCAGACACTGTGTTAAGCAATTTATAATTTTATCTCATTTGATCCTCACAATAGCCCTGGGATGTAGGTGCTATTATTATCCCCATCTTACAGATGAGGAAATTGGATCGGATTTGAACTTAGGTCTTCCTTATTCTAGGCACAATGTTTTATTAACTGAACCACCTAACTGCCTCTGGTGTCAGGGATACAAAGATAACTATAAAAGTAATCTCTGGCATTTATACAGTGCTTTAAAGGTTAACAAAGGTTCAATTATCTGGAAATTTCAGTTCTGTAGAATACCTTTGTCCCCAGTGATACTTAAGGAAGTATTATTGTAACTATAATGGATCCTCATAAGAATATTAGTGCTGAGTAAAAAATAATAATGAGATTAGAAAAACAACCTCATTGTATATATTTTTGATTAATGATATAATACTTAGAAAGGTCAAGGTCACCTGCTATATTCCAGGCCATCATCTTGACTTCTGTCCTGCCAATGGACTTTGAAGGAGAGAGTGAGGCTGACAACTTAGTGCAACCCTGTCTCAGTCAAATCTAATTCATGTGCAACTCAAGATGTCACCCTGGAAATGTCTTTGGTCATCCTCAAGAAGGAAGGATGAACAACAATGACAATTTGGAAATCGATGAACTAATTGCCTAACACATAGTAGGCACTCTATATGCTCATTCCCTTCTCTTCTCCTTTCCCTCTGAGACACGGGGACTAGAGATTTGTGATTTCATTGGTATAGGGATCTTCCAGATGAGAAAGTTCCTAAGAATGCATGTCTGCCCTTTCTCTGCTACTTATAGTCTCAGAGAGCCACTTAGAGCTTAGATACCTTGATGAGGGTGATATAACCTCAAGACCTGGTCTCAGGTCTTCCTAGCTCCAGGGCTGGCTCTATGTTGCTCATCCCCTGTCTTTGATAAGGAGGGACAGGTGACTTAGGGAAAGCATCCAGAGCATAGAAAAACACAAGGAATGGCTGGCTAGGGTTGTGGATTCACTGAGACCATCTTGGTCCAACAGCAGTGTCCTTGCTCCTAGGTTACTTGTGTGGGACACTCATTGGGCTGTGGTCACAGATACCCCAGACATGCACAGAGGGCAGCTCAAGCTGTGAAAATCACGTATGAGGAGCTTCCAGCCATTATCACAATTGAGGTGACTGATGTTAGACCCTGATCTTCTTGGCTCTATCCTGACATTCTCCATCTCCCTGCCCAAACCTTCATTAATCACAGCCACCCTCAGTTGTGGGGCTCCATTCTGTAGAGTTATTTGTTGTGTCTGGTATACAGTATTTAACACAGTCTCTCTGCCATGTCATAGTAGCTTGCTTTGAACAAATACAATTCCTGAGTCCTCTTCTGAATTGTATGGTCACATATCTCCCCATCTCCACCCATTTCCTTTTCATTCGAATGAACTTGGGAAAGAAAAACAATCATCAACTCCCAGGGGTTTCCCCTCCTTAAGGAGAAATGCCCCTCTTCTCTCTTCTCCTTTCTGTTAACTTATTGAAGGTCTGGGTCCCATGCCTTATTTTTTTGTCATTCAGGATGCAATAAAAAACAATTCCTTCTACGGTCCCGAGATCAAGATTGAGAAAGGGAACCTCAAAAAGGGGTTTGCTGAAGCTGATAATGTTGTTTCAGGTACAGTCATCTATTGTTTTCCCTTCGTGGTGTTTGGGGAGGGTTGGGTGGCAGCTCTCAATTGGGAAGAAGCCAAATGACAGTTTTGCATAATGGACACTAGTCTTTTCTGTCATTTCTAAATATCATAAAAATTTAGAGCTGGGATGGAGCTTATCATCCAGTCCCCTCATTATAAAAGTCTATATAAAGATGAAGAAACTAAAAGGGAAGTTGGGGATGGAAGGGAATAAGCATTTATTAAGTGCCTACTACGTACCAGACACTTTGCTAATCACTTATGAATATTAGGTCTTTTGATCCTCAAAACAACTCTGTGAGGTAACTGCTAATATTATCCCATTTTCTCATATGTGATCCAGCCTGTTCTACCCTGTTAAGAGCTATTTGAACCCTGATACTTTTTTTTTTGGTGAGGCAATTGGGGTTAAGTGACTTGCCCAGGGTCACACAGCTAGTAAGTGTCAAGTGTCTGAGGCTGGATTGGAACTCAGGTCCTCCTGAATCCAGAGCCTATGCTCTATCCTCTGCGCCACCTAGCTGCCCTGAACCCTGATACTTTCATTCCTTACTTTAGTTACTTTTCATGACTTTGTGTCATTGGCAAATTGGATAAACTGGACACCTGTGTGCTTATCCAAGTTATTGATATAAAACACTCAACAACATAGGGTCCAGCATGGATCCCTTGGGATCTTCTTTTGAAGGTTCCACACAGATCCCTTGGGGTCTTCTCTTGAGCTTAAACAGAACCATTGTTGCCTCCTCTTCAGGTCTGGCTTTTTAACCAGTTCTGTCTCCATCAAGTTGCACCATCATCAAACTCACATCTCTCTATCCTTCAGGAGAATAGCAGGAGAGAATGTCAGATGCTTTGTTAAAATCTAGGCAAATTCTATCCGTAGCATCTCCCCCATTCTAGTCTATGACAAAGTGGATATAGTGTTAGGCTTTGGGAAGAAAGATCTTAATTTAAACCCTGCTCCAAATACTTTCTAGTTAAGTGTGAACTATTTCTCTCTGATCCTGAAGCTTCTCATCTATAAATTCAGTATTAAAAAAAACAATATCTCTCTCACAGGGTGTTATGGAAATCACTCAAGAAACCTCAAAGAGACATATCAATATGAGCGACGATTATTACCAGTTTAGTAAGCCTCTGGTCTCAGCTGTCATTGAGGAATGGAATAGGAGACAGAAAGACCTGGGTTCAATCCCACCTCATATATTTACTATGTGATGCTGGGCTAGACATTTAAGATCTCTCAGTCCCATCTGCAAAATGGGGATATTAGTGTCATCTCTTTCATGAGGGTTTTGTGAGACTCAAATGAGACCATATCTATAAAGTACTCTGACAACCTTAAAGCACCATAGAAATGGGAGCTACTATTAATGGTGAAGGCATGCTGGCCGTTTGTGATCATTGCCTCCTTTCCTATGCATTTGCTCACCATGTTTTTAGTGACATATTCTAGAATTTCTCCCCCTCTTTTAGGTGGCTTAAAGCCTTGTACATACTGTGGGTTCATTTGATTGATACTCTTTATCTTGCCTTGGGCACATATTACAGTGAGTCACTCGTCTTTATAATGAGGAAGATTTTCCTTGTGTTTAACCTAAATTTCTCCTAATGCAATAGGAGTCCATTTCTTCCAACTAATAGCCAATAAATTTTTATAGCATTTTTTACTTCTTTGAAGAGCAGTTCATATGATCTTGTTAGATCCTCCCAAGTAGGGGATTATTATCCTTGTTCCACAGATTTGCTTAAGGTTACACACTGGGTGTGTAGTGAACCTGGGAATAGAATACGAAACTCTTTACACCTGGACAGAGCTGCTTCCTTTTCTTATTCTCATGGCATTGTGGTACAGTGGGAAGAATGTAGACTCTGGGGTACAAGATCCTGGATTAAAATTCTACTTGTGATAGTTATTCCCTCAATAACCTTGTTCAAATCATTTAACCTCCCTGGGCCTCAGTTTCTTATCTGTACAATGAAGTGATTGGATTAGATGACCTCTGAGGTCCCTTCCAACACTAGATTTATGTTACTACTTGTTTTCTAGATCTGTTACACTGATATACATTACTAAGTCTGCATTAGCTTTTTCTTTTTTTAAGTTTTTAATCTTATTTTTTTAAAAAAGAAAAGCCATTTTCTTTATGTATGATAGAATTGCTGAATATTATAGCTAAAGGGAATTCCCCTTCTTTTGATGTGGAAAAAAAGATCAAGAAAGGAGAAGTGTTTGGGCCAAGGTTACATAGCTTCTGTCAGAACAAGGAGGAGAATTCAGGTCATTTGACAAATAACCTTTAATCATTTTTGTTGATTTCCCTTTGTCCTTTTCCATAATTGTACAATAATCTTTAGCAAAGACCTTGTCATTGCTGACTGTATTACCAGTATATATATTCCTCTTAATTTAAAAAAAATATGTCATTGTATGAATCCATATTCCACCCAAATGTCAAGAGCAAGGCTGACCATGTTACCTCCCTATTGAATCAACTCCCAATGGTTTGAACAATACTTATAAGTATTTAACAATCACCTCTTTGGAAAAAAAGAATGTATGCACCAACACACTTTTAAATTTAATCTGCACAATTGATATTTTCTTTATTGCTTTCTTAAGTCTAGATAGGAAACAAAATAATAAATCAAGTCCTGATTTGTAGCATTTTCTGATTTCTAAGGTGTAAATACTCACAGTGAAAATATAATAATTACCTCTTCAATTAGACTGTGAGCTCCTTGAAAGGAGAGACTACTTTTTGCCTTCTCTTTGTATTCCCTAGTGCATAACACAGTGCTTGGCACATAGTAGAAACTTAATAATTAATACTGCTTGACTTGACTTGCCTTGACATTATTACTGCTTCATTTTCAACGCATGGTTTGCTATGAACCTGAGATCTTTTTCTGATTTCCTGGTTTACTCACAATGATACGCCAATAGGAATCTGTGCTATACCTTTTCTTCCTTATATAGGATTCTATTCTTCTTTGCACTACTAACATGCAATTTTCTGTGGCTTTTCCAGGAGAGCTGTATATTGGTGGGCAGGAACACTTCTACTTAGAGACTCATTGCACAATTGCTGTCCCGAAGGGTGAAGCAGGAGAGATGGAGCTCTTTGTGTCCACCCAAAACACAATGAAGACGCAGGTAACCAACTAATCAATTGATGAACTAGAAAAGGGAATTTGACAGAAATACGTAAAATGTTGATTCCTGTTTGCAGAAAAACATAGAGAGGCAACATTGAACTAAAAATCAGAGGACCATTCATTAATTTAGAACTGAAAGGGTCCTTGGAGGCCATCAAGTCCCCTCCCTTCATTTTACAGAGAGGGGAAAGAAAAACACAGACAAGTAGTGAGATGTCTGGCTTAGGGTCACACAGCTAGTATGTGGATTTGAATCCAGGTGTTTCTGACTGCAAGTCCACAGTGCCTAATCACTACATCTGGGTTCTTTTCTCTTACTTTCTGTGTAACTGTGAGGCAAATCATTTGGAGAGGGTATTATTGTTCAAGTATTGATCAGACCAAATGACCTTTGTGATCCTCCTCTTTCTGGTCGATAGTAACCATGGTGGGGCCAGAGTGAGGTGCTGAATACAGAGGGGTGTTTCTGGGAAATGTTTAAACAACTGCCCTCCAAAAATATATATACATATGTTTGAAATGTGCACTTTTAAGCTATAACCTGCATTATTAATATTTTCTCCACCACTTTAAGTCTTGACAATCAACCAAAACAATAAATCACGCCCTGATTTGTAGCTTTTGAGGATTTCTAAGGTGTAAATGTTCACACTGAAAATCTAACAGCTGGTAGGAGCTGGCTCCAATACATTTGTCTTGCCTGTAGTCTCTGCCTATAGTCCTTGACAACTGGGGAAGCTAAGGCTGGTGGATCATTTGAGTTAGAGAGTTCTGAGCTGTTATAGGGTTAAACCTGATTGATCAGGTGTGACTCAGAGTTCAGCCCCAATATGGGAGTGAGGAGTGGGGAATCAGGCTGCCTAGGGAGAGGTGAACCAGTGTAGGTTGTATCCACTGGTTGTATCCATCTAGCTTCAGGGTGTCTATACAAACATAAGGAAAAGGAAAAGAATTCTAGTGTCTGGGTTTAGTCAGAGGTCACCACATATCTGAAATCGTGAGGTGCCTTGAATTTGACTTGTTTTTACATAAATAAACTCTTCTGCAGAATTCCCTATCTGCTCCAGTGGGATTAGTGTGTGTCACATTAATCTGTAGTGAGCACACCCCCTGTGCCTTGCTGGGATCTGCTGACAGCTCCTTAGGCTCAAAAGAGCCTGAGCTCCATCCATCACACCCAGTACAGGGTGTGATCTAGCTGAATAGACCTCAGCTACAGATGTTTCTGGTCTTTCTCCTTGCAAATTAAGAGGCTGTTTTCACCAGAACTGAATGCATGTGGAGTCTGAATCTATTAGAACTGACACAAACCTGAACATGGTGCTAGATGGGGTGTTAACACTGAAGCATACTCTTGTTTTCATTCTAGAGTTTTGTAGCCAAAGTCTTGGGGGTGCCAGCAAATCGCATTGCGGTTCGAGTGAAAAGAATGGGAGGAGGTTTTGGAGGGAAGGAGACCCGGAGCACAATATTGTCTACGGCAGTTGCTCTGGCAGCATACAAGTGAGTTCTAAAGCTGAGGGATTGGATGTTGGGATGGTGGGGAGAAGGAGACTTCCTGCTGTGTTTGGAAGCGGGTTTCTGAGAAGAGGTTGGTATGTCTATATAAGGTAATGGTCTCTCTCCAGGACTGGCCCGCCCTGTACAGATGCATGCTGGATCGAGATGAAGACATGTTGATAACTGGTGGGAGACACCCGTTTATGGCCAGATATAAGGTATCAGATTCAAAGGAACAAAGTCAAGTTCAGCCATGCTTATCTAGTGTCATAATTGGAAGACAGAAGTTCAGGGATGTGGGCCACAGTGTGTGAATGGGGTCAGATTTCTTTACTTAAGTTTTCCCCGTATGTGAAGAAGCATGGTAACCATAAATCAGAACGGTAACTAGCAATTTGGAGTCTAGGGCAAATGTTACAAAAACACATACATATATGGTGAACCACAAGAATACCACCTCACTTTTAACTTTTAAAGAAAAAATCATTTGGTGGGAAGAGACATCTGGATACTGCATATGGTTGTGGTGACAGAGATGAAGCCCCCTTCATAGAGTGGTGGTGATGGGGAATTAGTAAGGATATGGATAGAGGGGACAACATGCCATATGGTAGTTTCCTATTCTAAATTATTATTTCTTGCTGATTAACTGCTAAACTAAGTTGTTTCTATGCTGCTAAAGTAAGTGCTGTTAGCACCCTCTAAATTTAGTGCCCTAGGAATAAGCCTAGATCTCCCTGCCCTAGTTATAGTTCTGGTAGATATAGCACTGGACTAAACTCGTGTGATCTTATTTCTTCCCCCCCTCAACCCCTTAATTTTAAAAATTTATTTATTTTTTTAGTTTTTAATTTTTTTTTAGTAAAACATTTTTATATTTATAGTTTTGGGTTCTAATTTTTATCCCTTCTTTCCCTCTCTTCTCTCTGAGGTAGTAAGCAATCAGATATAGGTTATACATGTCCATTATGTGAAACATTGCTATATTAGTCATTATTGTAATAAGAAAGTTTGAATAAAAGGAAAAAAAGAAAGTTAAAAATAGCATGCTTCAGTCTGTATTCCATCAATTAATATAATTTCTTTCTTGGAGGTGGATAGTATGTTTCATCAATAGTCCTTTGGGATTGTCTTGGGTCACTGTACTGCTGAGAAGAGTTAAGTCTTTCACAGTTCTTCATTAAACAGTATTGCTGTCTCTCGTGCACAATGTTCTCTTGGTTCCTGCTCTCTTCACTATACATCAGTTCATACAAGTCTTTCCAGGCCTTTCTGAAATCAGGTGATCTGATTTCAATCTTACCTCTTTGACTATCCACTTTAATTCAATTCAGTAACATTTATTAGGACCCTACAATGTACTAAGCACAAGGCCAGGTTCTGAAGACAGAAGCAAAAATGAATTGGTCCCTGCTATCAAGATGTTTACATGCTAGCTGTGTGACCTAGGCATATGCCATACCTTAGCTTTCTCATCTGTAAAATGGGAGGATAATAAACTACCTCAGAGAGCTGGTGTGAGGATGAAATGCCAAGATGGGTATGGATGTACTTCGAAAAGGACTAGAGTGAGGCAGCTAAGGTGACACAGTAGCTAGAGCACTGGCCCTGAATTCAGGAGGAGCTGAGTTCAAATCTGGCCTCAGACATTTGACACTAGCTGTGTGACCCTGGGCAAGTCACTTGATCCTCACTGCCCCGCAAAAAAAAAAAAAAAGAGGAATGAATGAGAGGTTTAGCTGGGATTGCTTGGTGACTGAATACCACAAAGAAAGCTCATGGTGTGACATCAATTCCAATGTAGCCTGCCAGTACCATCCCTCTTTCATCCATGTTTACATGCTTAGAAGAGCATTTGCCCTTAGATTGAGACCTTTTCCTGGATTCCTCAGACTGACAGAATTGAGTCAGCAGAGTGTATTCCTCTCTTTTTAGTGGATTGAATTTAACACCTTCACTTATGGTGTCCTGAAATCTATTGTGAAGCACTAAATCCTACCTTGCCCTTCTTTCCTTCTCTTCTTTTCCCTTCTCTCATCTTCTCTCCTCCTTTCCTCATCTTTCTTCTTTGGTTTACCATCTTTCTGCTCCCCAATTTCTCTTTCTCTCTCTCTTCCAGGAACTCCAGAAAACAATAAATTCCATTCAATAAGCATTTTATGTAGCTTTCTACTGTAGAGAAATCATTGTGTGAGCTTCTGAAGAAAAAAAAAAAAGACAAAACCAAAATGATCTTGGAGCGATGAATGGGGTGGGGTGGCTATGTCCAAGGTTGTGAGGCCGAGGTTAGTCTCCTCCTGACCCGATTTGTCTTTTAAAGAAAAGGATTGTATTTTTTTCTCTGAAGGAAGTACCTGTATTAGGTCACTTCTGTTATATCCTTTGTATGTTGTTCCCTCTGGTTTTCTCCTGTGAAGCTAAAGAGAGGGGAGGGAAAGGGGTGGACAGAGATGGAGTATTGGAAAAGTACCTTGGCTGAAGAGGTCTGTTTTGTGAATAGGTTGGCTTCATGAAGACTGGGAAGATTGTGGCCCTAGAAGTTGAACACTACAGCAATGCAGGAAATACTTTAGACCTCTCTGGGAGTGTAAGTAAGACCTGGACTCTAGAGGCTACCATCCTCTCCAACCCCTCCCCGCCCCAAATGCAAGTTTAATGGTGAACATTGCTTGGAGAATGTTCCTGAGCATAAGAAGAATAGGTTGGGGTCCTCCAATGTTGCACGGGTTGCATTATAGAACTATCCTTAGCCTGATTCAAGGGATTTAGAGTATGACTTGGCTTTTGAAATATCCTAAGAACCCCAGCAAGTCAACATCCATAATATGGTGGCCAGTTAACAATTATTAAGTGAACTAAACTTCTCAGAGGAAAGATACCCTGAGGATAGGCATCTGATTTTATTGATTTGACTTAATTTCAGGCGACCTCCTTGATGCTATGTACTGACCACAATCTGAATTACACCATGAGTAAGCATTGAGGACTATACGATTTGGCAGGGAGAATCTCAAGAATTAGTCAAAAGCCCTTAGGTTACTGGGTGTGGGTGATCATAAGTGGAAGAAGTAGAGTTGGGGAAAGAATAGGGAGCACTGTGGTTAACCATTTGCTTTGGACTAGTTGAGACCAGAAGAAATTGGGCAATTTTTTTAGAGGTAGTATTGGCATAGATAGGATGACGTGACTCAGTCCTACTACAATGCTTCATTCTAAAATGCAAAGGATTTTAGGCTCTCGAAGGCTATCCCAGGAGAACACAGGTTATGACATGTCTTAATGAGCTGTAATGGTTTTAAATATGAACCTGGTGACGGACTGAATGTCACCAGGTTGCCCACAGGGTGATCTTTTTTTTTGCCACTCCAACTCTCATATGTCATCTACTAAGTCAGGTGGTAAAGTATATAGACTGCTGCTGGACCTGCAGTCAGGAAATACAATAGTTCAAATCCCTGCTCAGATACTTAATAGCTATATAACCTGGGTCAAGTCACTTAACTTTTGTAAACCTCAGTTTCCTCATCTGTAAAATGAGGGGCTTGGATTCGATGGCCTCTAAGATTGCTTTGAGCTCTAAATGTATGATCCCATAATCCCATGACCAGACCCCTTATAGTGAAATCCTGAGACTTTTGACTGTTTAAATTGGAAAGAATAAATCTGTGGAGACAGCCAGTGAAAGTGATGGATTAATTGTTCCTTTTTGGACTTTCTTTTCCTCAGATCATGGAGAGGGCTTTTATTCCACATGGATAACTGACTATAAGATCCCCACACATTTTCGGGGTACTGGCCGACTATGCAAGACCAACCTGCCTTCCAACAACAGCTTTCAGGGGTTTTGGAGGGCCCCAGGGGCATGGTTCATCGCTGAGTACCTTCTGGATGCTGTGAAGTGCCCTAACCTGTAAACTTCCACTGCAAGAGGACAAGTAAGAACTAAGATAGTGATTGTTGGCATAAAATATTGGGTTGCCCTAGCATCGGGATAAAATAACCTGTCCTCCCAGGAGCAAGTGTATCGGATTGGGTTGAGCCTCTGAGTACCCCAACCCCCACAACCTCTCTGTCTGTTGGGTCTGGTTCGGACGCTGAACATGTACAAGGAAGGAGACCTGACTCACCTTTAACAGAAGCTGGAGGTGTTCACTTTGCCCAGGTGCTGGGATGAATGCCTCGCAAGCTCACGGTACCACAGCAGGAGGAGTGAGATCGAGAAGTTTAACAAGTAAGACTCAGGAGGAAAAGATAGGAAACCAAGAACTTGCACTTGGAGAAACTGGTGTTGGGGAAAGGGCAGTGACTGAATCCTCCATTTCTATCATAGGTCAACTTTGAAATTTTCTGCAATAATTTGAATTTTTAACCATAACAGATGTTTATTAAGCCAGTATGCCAAACCCTTGAGGGTGATACAATGACTATGTGAGGCCATGTGGTTGCCTGGAAAATATACAGTCCCTGCCCTCAAAGAGCTTAAAATCTAATAAGGGAGATAAGATATATATACAAAGAAGGTTGAGGTCCACATGAGTGGTTAGGGTCTTTGGAAAAAAAATGTCACTCTTTTTCCAGGGAGAATTGTTGGAAGAAGAGAGGTTTGTGTATAATTCCTACCAAGTTTGGAATCAGCTTCACAGTTCCCTTTCTGAATCAGGTAATTAAGTACCCTCGTCTCTTCACTTTCATTTCACTTGACTGGATGCCTGCATTTTTACTTTACACAAAGCTGCTCAAGAGGGATATCTATTTTTGTTGGTGGTAGAGTTCACTGGAGAGAGAAGCCTGGTGCTGCTTAGACTTTTGTTATATATGATTAATGAGCTAGGTTTTAGCACCTCTACCCCAGCTGGGGATGCCACCACAATTCATCAAGTGTCCGTCATGCCTATGGCATTGTGTGAGGTACTAAGGATACTATGATGAAAATTGTAAATAAAGTACAAGGCAAAATGTAACAAGGGCAGTGGAAGGATCCAGACCTGAAGACTATAAGAAAGATGAGGAATCAGGGTTGTTTTATCTGAAGGAAAAGAGGTAGGTGGCTTCCCAGATGATGGCAGCCCAAGAACTGAGCTCTGAAGGCAAACTTTTTCAACAGGTAGAAATGCAAAGAGAGTGGTAGGATAGCATGATGAAATGAGTAACACAAATGCACAGGGACCAGAGTGGGCAGGGAAAAACTGGGAAATGCCTAGTGGTCCAGTCTGGCTGGAAGTTAGATGGTATGAAAGGGAGAAGAGTGAAATAAGGCTGGAAATGTAGATTTGAAGTCAGATTTTCAGGGGTCCTAAATGGCAGAGTAAGTTTATTCTGTACACTAAGGGGTACCAGTAAAGAATTTTGAGATGGAGAGTCACTTGGTCAGTCCTGTGCATTAGGAAGATTGTTTTGTTAGCTATATGAAGAATTTGAGAGTGAAAAGACTAGAGGCAGGGAGAATAGGTAGGAAATACATGGTCTAAGAAGGAGGTGGTGATGACCCCAGCTAAAATGATGGCAATGTAAGTGGAAAGGAAGGGAGAAATGTGAGATGTCATGGGGATAAATTGTCAAGAGTTGGAAATTTACTGGATATTGAGGCTTAGAGAGAGGGAAGAATCAAAGACAAACCTAAGGTTTTGAACCCAAGGGACTTGGAGAATGATATTGACAATAGTTGGGAAATCAGAAGGCAGGAAAGCCTGGGAGCAGGGAGAGTAGATGAATTCAGTCTTAGATATTCTGAGTTTGAGGTTCCAGTAGGATTTCAAGGTACAAACATGCAGTAGGATGCTAGAGATGCTGAAATGGAGTTCAGGGAAGAGACTGGGCCTGGATACGTGGTCATCTGTAGTGATAACTGAAGCCATGAAGAAGAATGAGATTACTAAAGGAGAGGGAATGTAAACAGAGAAGAAAAGAAGGCTCAGAATATAGCATTTAACTTTCTGGGGCTTATGATGCTCTTCAGAAAGTATTTTGTTGGGCACTACTACCTTCAGTCTAAGCCTAAAGAGAACTTGAAGCTAAGTAGGTCCCATGAGGTGGTCCTGATGTGGTCTCTTCTTCTTCCCGCAGGCTGGAGCCCTGATACATGTGTACACAGATGGTTCAGTTCTTCTTACCCATGGTGGTACAGAGATGGGCCAAGGCCTTCACACCAAGATGATCCAAGTAAGCAGCCTAAGTGAGCCCAACAAAAAAAGGAGACTACTTTGTGGGGGAATACTCTCAGCACTAGGCACTTCCTCTAGAAATGCAACATGGTCTAATGGAAAGACTGCCTGAGTTGATGTCCAGTAGACCTGGGTTCAAAACCCTCCTTTGATGTTAACTAGCTGTATGACCCTGGAAAAATAATTTCAAATCTTCGAACTTTGGTTTCCTCATCTGCAAAGTGGGGATCGGTACTGAGAGATAGCATGGCAGAGTGGCATACTAGAGAGTCAGAAGACCTAGATTCAAACCCCATCTTCTGACGCATGCTATAATTGCTGTGTGACCTTTGGTAATGAATCATGCATTCAGACAATTCTTTAATGTTACAAGGTGCAAACAAATTTCAGATTTTCTTAGAGAGAATAGCCTCCTTGGTAGTTTCTTCTACTGATGAAATCACAAGTCCAGATGTTCTGCTGCTTCTCTTCTCCCTCTGCACACAAAAAATTGTAGCATCTCCTCACAGGGCTGTTATGGAGTTCAAATTGGGGGGGGGAAGCACTTTGTAATACATTTATTGTGAAACATAAATGTTTGTTGTTGTTTACTTACTAGTACTCTCCAGGTGAGAATGAGATTTGTCCAATGGAATATACAAGGGATATACCTCAACATAAATTATCATAGGATTAAAAAATGGGAAAAAACCCCTTAAGTATATTTAATCCATCTCCTTAATTTTAGAGATGAGTAAATAGAGTCCAGTGACTTTGAAAAATATCACCTTTCTTTTCCTAAGGCTTCAATTTTATCATCTTAATAAATGAAGGAGTAGGATCAAGTAATTTCTATGGACTTCTGAGACTCATCAAAGTATAAATAGAGGGGCAGGCTAGGTGGCACAGTGTGGATAGAGCACAGGCACCTGGAGTCAGGAGAACCTGAGTTCAAATCCGGCCTCAGACAATTAAACACTTACTAGCTGTGTGGACCCTGGTCAAGTCACTTAACCCCAATTGCCTCACTTAAAAAAAAAGTATAAATAGATAGAGAGCCAGCTTGAATGTCAGAAGACCTAGTTCAAGTCTATACTGTTCCACCTAATGGGCTATGTGACCCTGGCCAAGTCACCTAGACTACCAGTGCTCCCAGGAGATTCTATACAACTCTGAGAGGAGGCGGTGCCTCATTGTATTTGTAGGTGCTTCCTCATCTGATATTCTCTATATCAGTGAAATCATGGATCAGTTTAAAAAAAGGTCTTTTCCAGCTCTAACATCTAATGACCTTCCCACAAAAGCTGGTATATTGGCTACAGGATGTACTTACAGGGAGGGATGAATTCCCAAGGGATGTAGCATAAGTGAATGAACCTCGGAGCTGTAATCAAATGTTGCTGCATGGGATGAGACATTGGACTAGATGGATCTAAATTCTTTCCCAATGCTAATAAGATTCAGTGATTCTAAGCATTGCTAGCAATGCTTTCTAAACATAAATATACTCTCTAGCCATGGGCTCCGCTTTTTACAGGTGGCAGCAAAGCTTTGAAGATCCTCACCTCCAAGATTTTACATCAGTGAAACAAGCACTACTACAGTGCCCAAACACTTCTCCTACAGCTGCCTCTGTCAGCACTGACATCAATGGACAGGCTGTCTATGTAAGGATCTTGTGGGACTCGGTGGGTCTCTGGGATGGCCTCTTGTTCAGGTCCAGATCAGTCTCTTTGGGATGTCTGTGGCAGTGTTCCACTAAGGTTATTTGATCATGAGCTGTCCTGTTCCTCTGGTGCTGTGATTAAGGAGGACCCTTTTCTCTAGACTCAAGGGCATAGGAAAACCCACAAGGCTCATAACTGCTTCTATTAACATCTTTGCATTTAGGTGGCAAAGCTGAAGACAGGTAAGTGGACAGGGCAGGACAATGGAGAGGAAGTGAGATGGTCAAACCAAGAGATGGGGATATCTGTTTTGGGACTCCTTATTGTGAGAGACCTGACTAAACTGAGGAGATAATGATCTCAGATACAGCCTTAACAGTCCCCATAAATATACCAGCAAGAAATCAGTATTTTTTAAATCAAGCAAAAGGTTTGCTTTGGCAGTGAATGAGACCTCAAAACAGCACCTTTCTGAGTAACAACTGCTTTCTTAGCCTCTCTTTCTAAGCAATGCCTATTTCAGTGAGGAGCCTTGGACGGTAGGTATCCCCCAGAGTAAGTCAGTGATCACCTCCCACTCCTCAGGCAACCCCAGCCTATTATCTCGGAACTTCTGGGGGCATTTCTCTACCTTCAGGAAATGCTGAGAGGGTAGGGGCAGAATAATAATATTTATATACCATTACGGGGCCTGTGGGGGTAGTTGAGGAGGAGCTAGACTTGGAGTCAGAAAGTCCTGAGTTCAAATCTAGCCTCAGACACTTACATGATGTGTGACCTGAACAAATAATTTACCTCTGTTTTTCTCAATTTCCTTAGTATAACACAAAGGTTTGAAGTTGGTGACTTTTAGGGTCCTTTCTAGCTCTAAATCTATGACCCTATGACCAATGACCAATATGTTTGTGGGGCATGGTTTGTGTTTGCTTTTTCCTTTAGGAAGCATGTCAAACCATCTTACAGAGGCTGGAACCTTTCAAAAAGAAAAATCCCAATGGTTCTTGGGAAGACTGGGTAAGTTGCATTTATTAAAAATAAACATGGTAGGGGCGGCTAGGTGGCGCAGTGGATAAAAGCACTGGCCCTGGATTCAGGAGTTCCTGAGTTCAAATCCGGCCTCAGACACTTGACACTTACTGGCTGTGTGACCCTGGGCAAGTCACTTAACCCCCATTGCCCTGCAAAAAATAAAATAAAATAAAATAAAATAAACATGGTGAAACTAAGGACCTGATAATATTTGTAGTGCAAAATGCTCATGATCTGTGATTTCCTGGGTTTGGATGCTCTATCCACTGGGACAAATTATAACCTCCTCTATGCCTTTGTAGATAGATTTTGTGAATTTTGTTGTTCCCCTAAAATCCATCCTCTGGACAGTTCTCTAGTGAAGAATGTTGATGCTCTGACCAAGACTAGTTCTGTCTCAATGAAGATACCCAGAGTTCATTATTGGGGCTATACTCAATGCCTTTTCACCTTGGTAGTGCCTGCCAGAGCTTATGCCCTATTGGCATGGCTTTCTTGAGAACCTGGGTCACCTGCACACCTGCACACCAAGCCATGCATAGGGAATGTATCTTTGGTTTTATTCTCATTCTAATCATTTTCTTTTAAGACTTAGAGCAATATTGTCACCACTCCCAAGACCTTCAGGCTTTTCCCCCTGGGAAATTAATGAAACAAACTACTTTTCTTTCCCTAACATATCTCATATCTCATTAAAACCCGTCTTCCTTACTTCCAGTAACCTCTTCTTCTCCAGGGTCTTATCTTTTTCTCAGATGGCTGACAACAAATTCGCTTGAGATGTTAGCTTATTAACTTTACAGTGTCCCTCTTAGAAGTATCTGCTCTTTAGTTAGAAAGATCTGGGTTCAAATCCTACCTATGACTCACACAGGCTTGTGACCATGGCAGGGTATTTTACCTTCAGTGTCCTAGACAACTGTCCAAGACTCTACATAACAGAGCAGTTTCTGATCTGTATTGCTACAAAAAGTTTCCTCACAGTATTCCTTATCTCATTAACTGATACCCCACTCCACACCCCCCCAATAATAATGCAACAACAACAAAAATTGGTGACCCAGATTGTGTGAGAGGGATTGAGGATCATGCTACATTGAGTGAACTGGAAAATTTTTAGTTTGGAAAAGACTTGGAAGTAGGGTAAGGGAAAGAGTTTTTTTTTTTCAAGTATTTGAAATACTGTCACATGGAAGAAAATGTTGAATTGTTCTGCTTGGGCCTAGAGGGCAGAATTTGGGAGTAGTGGATGACATTTATAGGGAGGCAGATTTAGGTTTGAGGCAAGATAACCTAAATTAGAATGGCACCAAGACTGGAAAGAATAATTATAGAAAAATTATAAAGGAAAACTCAGCAGGACTTGGTAACAGGGAAGGAGAAGAGGCAGTGATGGATGATTGAGATCTGAAGCTTGGGAGAATGGTCACATTACATCTTAGAATAGCAGATCAAACTGTCTTTTTATAATTCTCTCTAAGGTTGGAGGTTTGGAATATGGACCTTCCCATATCTCTCATAAATCATTTTCTCTCCTTCAGGTCAATGCTGCCTACTTGGCACCAGTGAGTTTGTCCGCCACAGGATTTTACAGGTAATTGTTCAATCTTTTCTAATTTATCCTATTTGATTATTAAAGCACTGTTGGGAAAATTTTACCATCATGAATTCTGATCTGTGCCCAGGCAAAAGCAGAGAGTTCCAACCTTTCACTACGATGGTAGAAATAGAGTTCTCTCTGAGTTTTTCCTAGGAATTTCCATTTGGAGACATCTCCTTAGATAGAACTACCATGTTTCCTATGAAATATTGAGCCTTGTTACAAAGTCATCTCAATGGAGATGTTGAATGGATTTACAAGAGGAGCAAATTCCTTCTCCAGCTTGGAGGAGGAGAAGGAGGATGATGATAACTATTAATAACTGACTTTTTTTAGACCAGACAGTGAGTCCACAGGTATAGAAAACTCCTTATGAGAATCTCCCTCTTCTAATTCAGATAATAATAATTATGATCCATGATGATAATAATAACAATTAGCATTATATAGTGCTTACTATGCGCCAGGAACTGTGCTTTACAAATATATCTTACTTGATCCGGTTACAACAATCTTGATTGGTAGGTGCTATTATTATCCGACAGTTGAGGAAACTGAGAAGAAGGTATCTACTTTGTAATTTATAGCCTTAGAGAGCCGCCTGGGCCATTAGAAGGTTAAGCCATTTGATCAGTCTCATACTCTAACATTTTTGTAGACTTTAACTTTACAAAGTGCTTTAATAGTCAGTATCTAACCTATGGCCCACAACCACTCTGTGAAGTAGGTACTGTATGGCATTATTCTCATTTTTATAGATGAGGAAAACTGAGTCTCAGAGAGGTTAAATGACTTCTCCACATAGCTATAAGTGTCAGAAACTATATTTGAATCAGACTTTCTGGACACTTAAGTCCAGAACACTGTTCATTGCATCACTTTGTCTCTTTGAAATATATTGGAAACCAAAGACCTTTATGGACAGAAGCCCTTTGGACTTAGAAGCTAGAAATTGATGAACACACAATTACAATTGAGTTCATTTTGATTTCCATCTCTCCTATGAAATTTTAACTAGCAAAACTTCAGTTCATTCACAGATATTTAACTTCAGGTAGTAGTGTTTTATTCCACTTTAGTGGTCTCTTGGGGTATGAAACTGTGGGTGTATGGGTATTTGTATAGACTTTTTCAAAAATATTTTTGCTAAGGTCAGAAAGGGCATCAGCAGAAGAGAGAGCAAAGCAGAGTACTTTTAAAAACAACAAAATTGAGGCTGTCTAGATTGTCTGAATAACTGGCTAAATGACCATCTTTCACACAGAGATTAGTGAAGACTTGTATGAGGCTCTATCTAACTTTTTTCAGGTAATCAAAGATTCAACGAACATTTGTTAAGCTCCCTGCTTTGTACTTTGTCCTGGGGATAAAAATGTGAAAGTTAGATAGTCCCTGCTCTCAATTAGCTTACATCCTACTACTGTTTTAATAGTAAGGTAGACTCAGCAGCAACATAGCCAAAGATTCCTTACAGGGCAAACCCTTCTAATAAAACCACAGTTTTATTTTAACTATGTGAGCCTATACATGTCTGTGACCCTTCTGAGGCTCTCATTATTTACTAGAAAATAGGGTGGAACTCTGATTTACAAAATGACTTGACTAATTAATATCTGTTGGCTAATAGTAGCAGCTCATAAAAGATGGGATTACAATATCAGGGGAGCAGAGATCACATATTATGAAATTACCTATGTTTCCTTGCCAGGCTAAAATGTTTTTATCTTAATGAAATTTGGACTTTGTTGGAAAATTAATATGAAAAACCTTTGTGATCTCAAGGAGGAAGGTGAGGCAGTGTGTAATTGGGGAGGTCACTGGATTTGACATCAGATAACTTAGGTTTCCATAGCAGCTTTACTGATTAAATACCTGAGTGACTTTGGAAAAATTCTATACCTCCCTGGGGTTTCCTTCCCTGTAAAATGATATTGCCCTGGATGGCTGATTCTGAGATTCCTTCTAGCTCTCTACCTCGGTCCTATGGCCTCTTCTAAATTCAGTTCCTCACCTGTAAAAATGGGAACAATTGGTAATACCTTGTACTGTCTCATGAGTTATTGAGAAGGAAGTGTTTTGTGAACCTTAATGTGCGTAGACATTGATTCCTACTGTAGGGAAGGACTATTTTTCTTGCTGCTCATTTTGAAATGTATGGTGTCTTTTCTTCTCAGAACACCCAACCTGGGTTATAGCTTTTGAAACCAATTCTGGGAAATCCTTTCCACTACGTCTCCTATGGTGTAGCTTGCTCTGAGGTTGAGATAGACTGTTTAACAGGTGATCATAAGGTAAGAAGCTTGAGACTCTCTTATTGTGGAGTCAAGTTAAAAAAAACAATGCTGATGGGCTATTAGAAGGAAAATCCTTGGTTTAAGGAAAATTCTAGGGCTTTAGAATTGAAAGCTTCAAAGGGCCACTGAAATGATATATCACAGAATCATACACCTAGAAGTGGAAGGGACTTTAGAGAGAATCTAGTTCAACCATTTCCCCTGCCCTATTTATGGATGAAGAAACTGAGACCCAGAGGGGATAAATGATTGGCCTGAGGTCACAGAGAAATAATAGATTCAGATCCAGATATTTCTGACTCAAAATTTGATAGTTTTATATGATCTTAGCAGACCTCAAAAGTATTTGCTGTCCCATGGACACTAGGAACTTTCAATTAATACTGATGGATGAATGAATATACTTAGTGAACCTTAGTACATAGGAACGTGGCTAGAACACTTGATCAGGAGTCAGAAAACCTGGATTCAAAACTGGGCTCTGCTACTTCCTACCTATTGACCTTGAACAAATTATATCTATGGGTTTTCATTTTTGTCATTTGTAAAATGAAGAGGTTGCACTAGTTGATCTTTAAGACGATCACTAAAACATGCAACTTAATAACCACAAATGTATATTTATTTCTTATCCTAAGTTTTCCTTCTTCTAACAACTTCTTCCTTGATTGATATCTGAAGGGCACAAATTATCAATTAATTAATTCAACAATTACTAAGTACCTACTTTGGTCCACCTAGGCATCATGTAAGTTATCAGAGATAGAAAGGTAGAGTAGATAGAATGGTATATTTGAGGAAACAAAGATCTGGGTTCAAATCCTGACTCTGAGTAGCCAAGGGACAATTCAAGGAGACAGATCAGATTAGGCTGTTATAACTCAGATTTTTTAGTCAAACTGTTCTTGTCCCCTCTGTTTCACATGCTTCTCAGTGAACATATGCATTTGACTACATATTGTGGCTAAAGGTTTAAACTATCCAAAGAATCCATTTTGGTGCTTGTTGGTTTCAAGCACTATGTACCAATTTTGGTGGGAAAACTTTATAGTGCTTTCCAAAGTCTCATCTCATAGATCTGAATGGTGATATCAAATACATTATTTATACATCAATCTGATAATTATCAGGTTCCGAGGACAGAATACCACTTCTTGATATATTTTTGTATTCAACTATCTTGGTTCCCTACCATATTATTTTGAAGGTATCATTAAGTAAAAATTTTATATAAATATATATATATATATATATGAACTCTTTTTGACTGTTTCATAGTTTCAGTGAGAGAAAATGGTGTTGGTACTATTGATACTGTAGATTGTAAATACAACTGAACTTTCTGAAGAGGAAGCTATGGGTCAGGCAGTGATCCCAGATTCTTACAGTCTGGTTGATAGTTGAAACAGTAAGAATTGATCCAGGACAGAGAATTCAGAGATCAATTAGCCTTGTGGTTGAGTGGATCTGGGACACCACAGGTACAATAGTGGAATTGTGGCAAGACAGTGTTCACTATGGTACTTCCAGAGCCTAACCTAGTCAAGATCCTGACTGTTATTTTTGACATTGATCTGTCTTTGAACTGCTCCAACTTTTTCTTCCTTTGTAGAACATCTCCACAGACATTGTTAGGGATGTTGGCTCCAGCCTGAATCCAGCTATAGATATAGGACAGGTAAGGATCTCATGGAAAAACTAGGGTTGAAACAAATTTGGGTACTGGTGTTTCCATTTGATTTTCTGATTCAATTGCCATATCTTGTTATTACTTTCAAACTTCCTCACTCATTAGACAGGATAGATGATTTCAGAATATAGAAATGAGAGAGAGATTTTTTAGGATATATCCAATGCAGGGATTTGTTTTGCTCTACTATGCATATTTGTTATAAAAGTTTTGTTTTTTCTATTTCCTTTGCAGGGATGGGAGGAAGAAAAACAATATTTTTGTCAAATGAAAAAATTAAATTAAATGAAAAAAACCCTACTTATTAAGCACATTGACCCATAGCATAGTTGAGTTATTGTACAGTAAATCATTTTAGGTCACCAGGGTCCCTGCTGAGTGAGCATTTATAAATTAAGGCAAACAACAACTAACTGTAACTACTTTTAAAAGGTGGCACAAACAACCAAATAAATTCAAGACAGTAAAACTCTTAGGTGAGAAAGTACCATGGCCAAGTGAAGAGAGAGCTCAGAGTCAGGAAGATATAGGTTTAAATATTCCCTCTGGCATTATACTGGTTTCTGTGACTCTGGGCAAGCTACTTAAAGTGCCCCAGGCTATTCTTTAATACTGTAAGCTGGAAACAATTATCGATCTACATTAATAGAGGGACTTTTCTCTCAAGAAGTTTCCTACTTCAGCGGAGTCATGGATCTATATACCACATCCAACCCCCTGCCACCAGTAAGACATATTGTATACACTCATATATATTAAGAGTAAAGCCTTCTTGGAGTAGATAGTGCAGATAATGGGAGAAGTGATCAGATCTCTTCCCAGAGAGAGTGAGAAGGAGATGTTACCATAGCTACCCTCCTCCCTTCATAGGTATGGTAGAAATGAAACTTGAAGAATTGGAAGTTGTATTGGAGATCACTGAGAGTGCTGGGATGGAGGGTGGGAGGGATTGCAGAAGGGAAAGTTTCCAGATGAATGAGAAAATTTAGAAGATGCCTATTCAGAATTAAAGAGATGAACAAATGATGTGTCCCCTATATGTAGAAAGGATATACCCGAGATTTAGAGAAAGGCAAAGGAAATGACCAGATTGGAAATATGAGTGGGCAAGCCCAGAAAACAAAATCATGATTTCTTAGAACAGGAGCAGGGATAACACAACATGCAGAAATCCAGCACTCTAAGAAAGCAGGTCATTTCTTGTTAGGATTGTTGTGGAATGTTTGACTCTCTAGTGACTTTTTGTGTATTAATAGGACAGTAGTGCTAAAGAGGCCTTGGAGAATTATCTAGATTAATCCTCTGTGATGTCACAGCTGGAGGAACAACCCCCCTCTCCCCCTCCACCATGTGGGAGAGAACTTGCTTTTTCCCTGTGTGACATCACAGGCAACTGCAATTTTAAAGAGCGCTATTTCTCTCCTTTACATCTCCACTTCCTCAGAGATTAAATTGGAAGTCCCTTTCTTTTTTTTTATCAGAGGTTTTTTTGTTTGTTTTTGTTTTTATGAAGGCTAATGTAGATGCAGCATGATACTGTTCATGGTGTCAAACCCAAATAGAAATGCTTTCCACTAACCATACAAAAGGATCTTTGGAGCCATTTATCCATTTAGAAAACCACATATTAACATTATCTATGTCCTTTGCATTTTTGTTTATTTTGGTAAATATTTCCCAATTATATTTTAATTGGTTCTGAAGCAATAAGTAGTATTTGGGTCCATACAACCAGAGAGCTACATATGTGATATCTCTGGTGTACTTGATAGAGACCTGGCCCTCAGCAAGACCTAAGTTCAAGTCTCACCTCTGATTAGGTGAGCTCACCCACTGGTTGTGTGAACCTTGGACAAATCATTTAAACTCTGAGCTCCCCAAGCAACTCTCTAAAACTAAAAGATGGACAGAGACGTGAAGATCTGAAGTGTAGATGTTTCCTTATGGAGCATTCCTTATACCAATGAAAGCAAAAGTCTGATTACCACCAAAAAATGTTGATCAATGTATGAAATTCCTTTACTATCAAAGCTTGTATGAGAATCTACATGACTGTATTAGCAAAGGGATCTTGACTCCCTTTCTCTGGGTCAAACTCTTGGTGGAAGTACCAATAACTAGAAGTCACCACAGGGACTAGAAGTGCGAGGTAAATGAGAAGTAATGGGATGACATAGATCCATCATTGTTTAATTAGTCTCTGAATACTTTAGAAAATGCTAGAGAATGGAGGTAGCTAGATGGCATAATGGATAGAGCACCAGCCCTGGAGTCAGGAGGTACCTGAGTTCAAATCTGGCCTCAGATACTTGACACTTACTATGCTGTGTGACCTTGGGCAAGCCACTTAACCCTCATCTGCCCAACCAAAAAAAAAGAAAAGAAAAGAAAATGCTAGAGAAATAATACAATGACCTTCCTATCCCTTCATTTTTCTTTTAGGCTATTTTTCAGTCTCATTAGATTTGGGTACTTTATGGGGAGAAGAGCACCTTTGAGAAAAGTCCAATACTTATTGAGAGCCAGGGTTAATGAGTGGATCTTTGTTTCATCTTGCAGGTTGAAGGGCATTTGTCCAAGGCTTGGCCTCTTTACTCTGGAGGAGCTGCATTACTCTCCTGAAGGGAGCCTACATACTCGTGGACCCAGTACCTACAAGATCCCTGCCTTTGGAAACATTCCTATTGAGTTTAGGGTGTCTCTTCTCCGGAATTGTCCTTAATAAAAAAGCCATCTATGCACTAAGGTATCACTCTGGGGTCTGCGATATTTGGTTTTTAATAAATGCATCTTTCTGAACCAGGGTAAAAGGCAGTGGTCTTTTCAGATACCCATTTGCCTAGGTTTAAAATTGTCCTTTTCTCTTGGTAAACAAGTGGTGTTGGGTGTTGGCAACTGGGGTGTGCTGCCCAAAGCTTCCAGTTGAGTTTGGTTTTGAAGGGATACCTTGAAGGTATATGAACTCACTGCATCTAGAATCAGATTAGGAAGGTTTCCAGATTCGTCTAATGTTACTTGGTCCAGTTCCAATAAGGTGCAAACAAACATAGACTCACTTTGCCAGGAATTATCTTTGATCTTAGGCAAACCTCAATCTACGTTACTTGTTAATGATGTGGCTAATGATCCATGGTAGCTTTCTCCTAGTGATGTTGTAAGGATTGTTAAGATATGAGAGAAGAGCCAGCATAGTGTAATGGATGAAGTGCCCACCTAGAAATCATGAAGGTATGGGCTCCAATGCAGCCGTCAGATGCCTACTATGACTGTGATCTTTACTTTCCACATCTGTAAAATGGAGATATTAATAGCACCTCTTTCACAGGATCATTGTGAGGATAAAATGAAATAATGTATGTAAAGTGATGCATAAGTTTGAGCTAGTATTATTTAAATAGATCTTTTGTTACTCTGTAGCCTCAATTTGCTATATCCTTTCTTCATTCCCCTATTAGGGAGCCATCTCTTGTGATAAAGATTTAAAAAAAAAGAAAGGAAATTGAGGAAAACTAATCAATGCATTGGAAAAAAAATCTGAAAACATATTTAATGTTGTACCATTGTAGACACTTCCCCCCATGCAAAGAAGTGGGGGAAGTGTCTTCTATCTTATCTTAATTTTGTTCTTTGTAATTTTGCAACAGTCATTTCTGATCACTTTGTGGTTATGGTTCTTTCTGTTTCCATTGTTGTGGTCTTTGTGCATATTGTTTTCATGGCTCTGCCAACTTCATTCTGCATAAGTTCATATCTTTCAATGCTTCATTCTACATTGTTTCTTTCAGCACAGTATATTCCCTTACCTCTTGTACTACAATTTATTTAGCCATTCCATAAACTGTTGTAATCCTTAATACAGTTTGACAGTCACTTAGATTTCCCCACCCAGAAAGGAATGGAAATGTTTCCTATGACACACAGACCTTTCAAGGGGATGGCCATTGCTTCCTTTTTTGTCCATTCTTCTTATGATGGTTTAGGTGATGAGATTCAAGTTCCAGACCTGACTCTCATTTTTCCCTCATTTAGTCCCCATTTGCAGCTCCCTACTCTATTTCTAAATATACTCTTGGGTCCAGGCTCCTGCACGATAAATAGACCATGGCTCAGTTTGACTTCTTTCCCCTGCTTTCTGTTCACACAGGCTGTTGGAGAGGCCCCCCCTCTTCCTGGCCGCCTCCGTCTACTTTGCAGTCAAAGATGCCATTTCTGCAGCCCGTGTTCAGAATGCAGATTCTAAGATGAAGGAGCTTTTCCAGCTAGACAGCCCTGCCACCCCAGAGAAGATCCGCAATGCCTGTGTGGACAAGTTCACCACTCTGGTATGACTTCCACAGCCTTAATCCTTCTAGAATGGAAGGGATTTGGAGAGAAGTCTTGTCTGTGAATTTAGAAAACTAAGGTTAAGGAACCAAAGAGAGGGGCCTTATGAGGCTACTTCTCTGTTGCACAACATAGATTCAGTGATTAACCATTAGCATTATAAGAACTATGATTAATTGGGGAAGCCACAGTAGGTCAGAAATTGGCTTGACAGAAGGTAGAACTTGATACTAATGAGATTTGGCATACAGTAGAATGGACTAGATCATTGGGTAGGAGGTTCCCTACCACTGGAAGTGTTCAAGAGAATAGATGACAATTGGGGAAGCAACAGAAGTGATTCCTTTATTGAGCTAAGATCCTTTACAGTTTTTTAAAAAATTATTTATAGGCAGCTCGGTGGCACAGTGGATAAAGCACCGGCCCTGGAGTCAGGAGTACTGAGTTCAAATCCAGCCTCAGACACTTAACACTTACTAGCTATGTGACCCTGGGCAAGTCACTTAACCCCAATTGCCTCACACACCACAAAAAAATTATTTATAGTTTTCAGTTCCAATCTCTATCCCTCCTTCCTCCCCTCCCCCTCCCTGAGGCAGCAAACAATCTGATATGGGTTATATATGTATGATCATGCAGAAAAATATTGTCACTTTTTTACAAGCAAATTAAATCATAAAAAACATAAAAAATGACAATTCAAAAAAAATTGTATTTCTTGAGTACCAAAAAGAACCATAACTAGCAATAGTTTCACCTGGGCCAAAGTTAGGGTAACAAAAGGGCTTAAAGGGTTGTAATTTTCAGGAAGGAAGCCTTGGGAATTCTTGGGTTTGGAAAGAGCATGCTGACTTTAGAGTTTAAATCCTGCCTCTGATGTTTGATACTCATGTGACTTTGGGCAAGTCACTTGATTTTCCCTAGGTCTTACTTTCCTCCTCTCCGAAATAAGGAGGTTAATACAGAGTGATCCCTGAGGCCCCTTCCAGCTTTAGAACTATAGCCACTATGGGGGAAAAAGCCTAATTTACCTCTATTGGAGGTAGAGCTCTCAGAGGAGGAAGTACTCTCCCACAGAGTCTATTGGCACTATCTCAGTTTCCTATTCTGAAGCAATGCCCTGCATACTCCTCCCCCCTCCCCCCTGCCAAGTTATACCTTTGATGGCTCAGGTTTCTGAAGAAACAAAAAAATGATGAGAAAACTCTCAGAATAGCAGTTTTGTAGAAGTGCCACATGTTAGGTCACCTCCTTGGAGCTAAAAAAAAAAAATGAAGTACAATGCATGGATGTTATCTTGCTTTTCATAGATATGAATAAAAAAGTTATATAATAGATCCCCAGAAAAGTCATGTCTTCAAGTTGGTCACTAACATTTTATAGAAACCCTCATATGTCATGGCTCTGTGAGGAGAGACAAATGATACATAAAATTTCTTTTTATTGGCACACCTTTGGGAAATGCTGATTTGATGCTATTTGTATATTGGTTAATTTGAAAGAGAACCTGAAAAAAGGGGTTGTGGAGGACTTCTTCTTTGGTCTAAACTTTAGATCTAGTTTTTTGCCTCAGGGTTTGTCTGAGGTGCATATATGCAGAGCCCTCGGATTGGCATAGGCAAATCATAAGTACATTTCATTAGTAATAATAGTAATTAAAAATGGGCTTATATCGCAATACTTTTATTCAATTACAAAGCACAGTCATTTTGTCCCACCGCACAATAGTCCCTTAAAACATTACATATGATAGGAGTGTATCAACATGTTGCCAGAACCATTTCTATCTGAAATCCATGAAAAAGATAAGGAAATGACGATGACAATGATGATGATAAAGATGACAACAACAACAATTCCCTCCACTGATAAGACTGTAAGAACACCTTACTTTCTCAATATATGTGACTTGCATCTGTAGCCTCCCATAAATCTCTATAAAGGATCCATTTCTCATCTAGTTATCTTAATACGTCATGGGAGGTAACCATATAACACAATGTATAGATTTTCCACTATGGTCTGATTCAAATGAATTCTGGTATTAGCCAGAAATTCTGTGAAGGGCACACTGTGTCGAAGCAATGGGCCGTGGCCCATGCAAATGCCATGTTTCAGAGGACAGGACTGAGGAGGATGTGTTTTAATTGTTGAGGGGATAAGGATAAGTGAAAGGAAGCACAAACAAAGATCCTGCTAGTCAACAACTGTTTTTCTTTCCTCTGCAGTGTGTTACAAAAGTGCCAGCGAATTGCAAGCCATGGTCTATGAGAGTCTGAGAAGAAAATTCACAGAACAATCTCCCTGTTAAGCAGATGGTGCCTTCAAGAGAAAAGGAAAAACACCTCTCCAAGGGACCCAAGATTCTAAATGCACAACATAAAACATTTCTGGGTCATCACACCATCTCTGGATTAAAGGAAATTGAACATTTAGAAAAGATTTTGATCTACTATGTGACTATGTGATTTACAACAGATGGAGTGAGAAAAGTCAGAACTTTATGATCTCAATAGTAGTAATTGAATAGTTACTAATGTTATTTATATCAGATTTAATTTTTAAAACCCATAGCTTCTTTTAAAAAACCACACATAGGTGCTATTTGTGCATGATAGAGCTTCCGGCCCTAGATTCAGGAGGACCTGAATTCAAATCCAGCTTCAACACTTGATACTAGCTGTGTGACCCTGGCAAGTCACTTAAACCCTCATGTTCCCTGGAAAGAAAGAAAGAAGAAATAAGAAAGAATAGAAAGAAAGAAAGAAAGAAAGAAAGAAAGAAAAGAAAGAAAGAAAGAAAGAAAGAAAAGAAAGAAAAGAAAGAAAGAGAAGAATAAGAAAAGAAAGAAAAGAAAAGAAAGACACACACACAAATAATTAGCTACAAATTTAATGCCTTGCTTAGAATATCATCAGAGCCAAAATCAAAATATCTTTAGACAACCTCACAAGTTGGGGTCCACTTCCTTGGATTCCTCCAGCCAAGACTTACAACCTCCAGAAGCTTAGACCAAATTTTTTGGAATTTTCCTTTAAGGGATTCTCCTTACACCACCAAAAGTTGAAATTTTGAGCTGTCCCCTTTGTAATTAAATTAGATATTCTAAATTCTGCAAGAGACAGTTCCAGCCTTCTGTTTGCTGATAAAAAAAAAAGAAAGAAAAAACAACTTCATGTTGATTTGACCTCATTTTGTATAGCTACATGGATCAAGAAAAGAAGCATGATATAGTTGATAAAGTGCTGGGCTTGAGGTAGGAAAACACTTTATTAAGTCCTGCGCTCTGACACTTACTTGCTGTGGGTTCCAGGCAGATCTTTTAGTGTCTGAGTACCTCAGGTAACTACCTTGGCCTTGTTTACTATGTTATAGATGGGTTAATAGGGAAAGCTCTTAAACCTAAATGAGAAAATCACAGATGCTTTGCATACTCATATCACCCAACAAACCACCAGCTAATCTTTAGTAAGTCCCTACAAGGTCCTACCAGGCTGAAAAGGCTATGAATAGGGGCCCATAACTATGTCATCTGAGGAATAGCCTGGCTATGTTCTAAGAGGTTTTCTCCTAAGGGCTGACAAAGCATGATGCACCTCCCAAAGGGCCTGCTACTAAATGGGAGAGGTATGTGACCTGTGTTGGTAGAGAGAATAACTAACTATACAGATCTTTTGATATTCTCAAAGTAACCTTAGTATCAGTTATGGCCTTACCAATTAACTGTTAATTTTCAGTTCAGCCCCTTTGAAAATAGGAAGGCATTCAGGCAGGTAGGTGCACAGTGGATAAAGCACTGGCCTTGGATTCAGGAGGACCTGAGTTCAAATCCAGCCTCAGACACTTGTCACTTGTAACTATGCTGTGTGACCCTTGAGCAAGTCACTTAACTCTCATTGCCCTGAAAAAAGAAAGAAAAAGAAAATAGGAAGCATTCAGTGGATTTGGAAGTCTATGGGTTATATTCCATTGTGTTGAGAAAGCCACAAATTAGGCATTGTGATGACCAAGAATCAAAACTAAGGCTTATAGCTCTCACAGTTCACTGGTCCAGAGCAAGGATGTCAGAAGAGCATCTTGCCCAGGGTTTTTCCCAGGAGTGATGACAGAGGGCAAAGTCCTGCCCAGATTTTTGAACATGGAACTTCACTGCCTTGGTTTGCTCAGGCAGGAAGGGAGAAGTAGCAGGCTTCCTTGAGAAGGACTGGTCAGTGACAGTACTGACTAATAATAAGGCTTGGCCTTCAGATTCATAGTAGGTGTAAGCTCATAATGCTTTCACCTTTCCTTGTGCAAATGCTTTAAAAAATGTCAAGTACTACATAAATTTAAGGATTTTCATTGTTATGGAAATAATCTCATGCAGGTTTTTTCAAGCGGACCATATTAGGTCACTCCAATCCTCTTCCTGTAGAATATAAGTTCTTGGGGGCAGGGGACTGTTTCAATTTTGCTAGTACTGACACATAGTAGGGCTCTTAATAAATGCTTGTTGATCAGTTGATTCATAGGGAGCAAGAAGAGGCAAAAGAAAGCTGCAGAATTCCCTAACTGGAAGTAGCATCAGTGACCATACAGTCCAACCTATACTTAAAGAGGAATACTCTCTACAACATTCCCAAGTGAGCATCCAGGGGTTTCCACTCAAATATCTTCAGTGAAGAGGAAGCTATCACCTCCCAGGGCAGCCTGTTCCACTTTTGGATGGCTGTAATCATGGGAAGTTTTTCTTTATATTGAGCTTAACCCTGTCTCTCTGAAATTTTCATTCATTGCTCCTGGCTCTGCTCTGGGGGATCCAGCAGAGTGCATCTAGTCTCTCTTTCATGTTAGTCTTTTTAAGATGCGTGGGATCCTGTTCTCATCCTGGCTTTTCCACTAGCTACTTGCTTAACCTCAGGCAATCCATTTCATCACCTCTCTCTGGACCTCAGTTTCCTCATCTGGAAAGTGAGGTGGTTGGATGATGTCCTTTTCAAGATATAAAAATTCTGTCGTTCTATTACCTCTGAATACAACAATTTCAGAGATTTGCTACACTCACAGAAATGGATCACTTATTATTATGGGCTACTAGGGTGTGAAGATATCACTCTACTTCCTGTTCCCTAATATTCTCTTCATCCACAGGGCAGATAAAAAGAGCAAGGGAGGAGAACACATGCTCAATTCTGGTGGTTATGAGATAAAGAATGAGCTCCTAGTTTCAATGATAGGTTTCCCCCCTCTGACTAGACTCATATCACCCAACAAACCAACAAACAAGTCTTCAGTGAGTCCCTCCAAGATTCTACCAAGTTGAAAAGGCTATGGAGTAGGGGCCCATAACTGTATTTATCTGAGGAATAGTCTAGCTATATTCATTATTAAGCATGCTCATATACAGCCTGGTTGTGGGGAGAGAAATTCCTGAGAGGTAGATTGGTTGATTAGAATGTTAGGCATGTCAGAAGGGTCAGACCAGGCAGCTAGGTGGTGCAATGGATAAAGCACCGGCCCTGGATTCAGGAGGACCTGAGTTCAAATCTGGCCTCAGTCACTTGACACATTACTAGCTGTGTGACCCTGGGCAAGTCACTTAATCCTCATGGCCTTGCCGAAAAGAAGAAGAAGAAGAAGAAGAAGAAGAAGAGTCAGACCTACCAATAAGTGCTAGTGAATCATCATACTCATCCTTAATGATAGTGAAGGTGTTGATGGGGCTATAATCTGCTTTCTTTTCTGCAACATGAAAATATAAGTGCTTCCTGTTTGCACAGAACTAGTATACAAATAGAAAATAGACCTGGGCTCTCAAGGAGCTCACGTTCTAATTGTGGAGGCAATACATATATAGAAACTTTGAGCTGCAGTCAGATGGAAAGGTCCCATTGTCCCAAGGTGCAGCAGCAAAGCAGAGGGCAATACATCCTCTTGAATGATATTTTTGATGAAGAAAATGCCAGCACTTCCCATAAAATTTTCTCTTTTTTAGTGTACTGTATAAATCTTGACTTATTTTACCATTGTGTTTTAAAGCTAGAGGATCACAAAACTTGTATTCTATTTTACCTGGAGAACCACATGGGAAAGTTACAGCCTTGAGGTCAATTTTCTTAGAAAATTGAAAGTTAAAATTCTTGACCGGCAAACAAGCAATGCTTAGACTTCCGCTTATTTGAGTTATGTTTTAGGATCATGACTGAACAAATCCTTCCATTGTAAGGGTGATACAAAGATAGAAAGAAGAGTATTTTTCTACTGGAGTTTAAAGGGGCATTTAAAAGGCTAGGGGTCTACTTACCCCAGGTTAGGACAATACGATCTTGCAATAGGAAATGAGGGGCGACATGCTTCAAAAAGGGTTTTTGTTTTGTTTTATTTGTTTGCTTAAATTAGATTTAATTATGCCTTTCAACATCATTTCAAATAGGCTGGGTAAATTGTCCAGGGTGAAGTATAACATCTTAGCCTCTGAGGTCCTTTCACCATCCTAGATCTATGATCATAAGCTTTTGGGGCAGAAATATTTCAGAAATAAACCTCAGTTTGATTTCCTCACTTTTGTGCTCAGACCTGTTCCATGCCTTTCATTTCTAAACTTAATCAGAGCTGAACATGATTTGCATTCATACTGACGAGGAAAGACAATGCGTACCCAACTTGTTGGTTGATTTGATTAATTCAGGTAAAAACTATCTATTTTTTCCCTTTTGGTAGGAAAGATGATTTAATATGAAGGTTTCTAATCATTTCATATTGTTACCACCAAGAAAAATTCTAAATCTTTAGGCACATTAATCAAAATTAAAATACTCATTTATTCATCTTGTGTTGTCACTTAAAAAACAAAACAAAACACCTCTGACTGAAGCAAACAATTCTGCCACCTGTTTCTCCCCTCCCTGTTTTAATAAGGAATTAGGGAGAACATAACCTAATGCCCCTCTGTTCAAAATGGGGTTTATGTGTTTATGATGGGGGGAGTCTCCTGCATGCAGTGGGCAGAATCAGACATCACAATGCTGTACTAGCTCTATTGAAGAAAGAACTTGGTTGATTATTCAACAATTAAACCTGTTGGCTAGAGCTTAAATAAAGTGTGAATTCTATGAATGTGTCCAGTATAATTTTTGAGTCTCGTTTCCCTTTTGTTAAGGGCTAAGGAAGAGGCCCTGTGATGATTTTTACAATGGAGGACAAGAGAAGCTTGAAAAGATGTATGTTAGGGAGGACACAAAATGGGGGAAAGAGTGGTGGCAGAGACAATTAGAAGGCACCCATTAGCCCAATTCTGGGGTTCACTGAGGGCAGATGTGAGAGAACTGATTGGTGCTTCACTGGGGTTTTCACACTAAATTTTATTGCTTCATGTAGACTGAGGAAGGGCAGTTACTAATGCAGTTGGTTATAAGACTGACCCTACTTGGCTGAATGTGGGCAGAATTGGATTTTTAGCAGAGAGAAAAACTAAGCCAGAAGAGGTGGCTCTTCAAAGTTTAGGGAAGGGTGTGGCTGTGGTTCTATAGATATTCCAAGCAGTATCCTTTTTATGAGGTCATTTTCTGTAGGCTCCTGCAGTATACTCACCTAGACAGTCAGAAAAGCAGGCTGTTTGTCTCTATAATCCCTATTGGTGGGTTATTGGTCTGCCCTTGAGTCAGGAAGACCCGAGTTCAAATTTGGCCTTAGATACTTATTAGTATCTGGACAAGTCACTTAAACTCTGTTTACCTCAGCTTCCTCATCTGTAAGATGGCATCATAATACACCTACATCCCAGGGTTGTTTTCAAGGATCAAATGAGACTGTAGGTGGTATGTAATATTAGTTATTATTATTTTGTTATGTATTTACATTGTATTTGGTTACCTTCCCCAAAGTAAAGGGTCTTTCTCTGGAAGATCAAATTTGTATTCACACACAATTCAAATAGAACCCCACCTTCCATTACTGATAATGCTATTGTCTGAGCTTTATCACCTAGGTATTTTGGGGGTCCAAGATTTAACAGAGAGAAAGCAAAAAAAAAATAAGACACTTCATTTGGCAGACAACTGGCAGAGGGGAAAGCTAACCCACACATATATGAAAGAGGAAAACCTCTGGAAGGTGACCTGAGATTTAGCTCTAAAGTGTTGTCCCATAGCTGTCCTGGACTAATTTATTTATGAAACAAGAAAATCCTTCACCCTGTTGGACCAGTGGTATGATTCACAAATCTTCAACGTGAGCCCTCTCTTCCTTTCCATCATTGGAATATATTATTCTTGGAGGCAGCTATAGTTTCATTTCTTTCATAACATGCTCATTGCCTAGAGCAATGACCAGCAGATAACTGGCGTTTAATAAACGCTTTTGACTGATGGTTGTTTTAATTGCTAAATCTAGGCCTATCCTCCCTCTCTCCCCTTAAACCCACTATTTTCATTGCTGACTTGGAAATTGGAGTTCGTGCTGCTCTTCTGTCTGAGATTCCCTTTCCCCTCTTCCTTCATTCTGTCTTACATAGCACTTGTGAAGCTTTTCCTGGCTTCTGCAGTGTGGTCATTTCTCAGCCCTGATGCTTACCATCCGTGTGATCTTTGAGAAAATCTTTAACTCTCTGGGCCTCAATTTTCTCTTTTGATGGACAAGGGAATTGGACTATATGACATCCAAGATCCCATCTACTCCTAATTCTATAAGTAAATCTATTTCTTTTGGTTATCATGAAGATGTTCCATTCTGTGTCTCTTGGGAGTCAGTATAGAGAGTAAAAAGATTGTGGACTGAGAGTGAAACAGATCTGGGTTCACATCCTGTCTCCGCCATTAACTAGTTGTATGACCATGGGTAACTCACTTAATCTCTGAGACTCAATCTCTTTGTCTATAAAATGGGGATCCTGATATGCCACTTAATTCACTAGGTCTGAGGAGGTGCTCAAATTAGATAATATTTGTGATCATGGTATAACTATTAAGCACGGTATATAGGAACCAACATTTCTGTCTTTACTCAAGTTGAATGTCCTAATATAGATGACTTTTAAATAGTAGGGTGAGAAGTTTGTATATTCATCCTAAATTTTATCCAAAGACAATAAGAAGCCACTGAATATTTTTTGAGAAAGGGATTAAGACAGTCTGACCATGATTTTAAGAATATTAATTGGGGGGTAACTAGGTGGTACAGTGGATAAAGCACTGACCCTGGATTCATGAGGACCTGAGTTCAAATCCGGCCTCAGGACACTTGACACTTACTAGCTGTGTGGCCCTGGGCAAGTCCACTTAACCCCCATTACTCTGAAAAAAAGAAAGAAAGAAAGAAAAGAATATTAATTTGGTAGTTGTATATAAGAGTAGAGTTAGGAGAAAGGTGAGACTAGAAGTAAGGAAACCAATATGGAAGCTGTTGTAATGGTCCAGTTGAGGGTAATGAGGCCTGAACAAGGATAATATTGTGGAGAGAAAGAAGAATATTTGATAGATATGATGGAGGTAAGAATAATAAGAATTGCCAATGGTGGCAACTTAAAGTTGTGAACCAGGTGACTTGAAGGATTTGAAGGATGGTGGTGTCTCCAGAAATCAAGAAGTTTGGAGAAGGGGTAGGTTTGGGGTGGGGGTAGGGAGATAACAGCTTCATTTTAGATGTGTTAAAGTTAAGATGCCAATATCCAGTTGACCTTTGATCTATTTTGAGACTGTTTCCTTATTTGTAAAATGGATATGGAATTTTGTTTCCATGGGAGACTTGAGGTTATTAAGGAAGCTTTTCAATTTGATAAAAACAGTCCATCTTACTCCTTCCTGTTCAATTTCAGACCTAAATATTGTCCAACTGAACTGTCTGTCCTATATGCATATACTTATGAATGCACACTAAAGAATGTTTTTTCAAATGTATACCATAATCTGGTCATATGAATTCTTCATCCATTTGGTTTTTCTTGTGTAGATGGTCTGGCTTTAAAATTCTATGTATATATAATCTATTCTGTAGGCTCTACAACATTCAGGGGCTTAATATGAACAGTGCAATATCATAATGCAAATTGTACTTCACCATCCACATAGAAACCCTTTTTAACTTGAACTTTTTTGGTTAGAATTTCTCTATCACAGTGTCTAATGCATTCATAGGTGTACATTCTCCTGTTTTTGTGATTTCTGTGAATATTTATGAAGTATGGGTTTTATTTGTTTTTTCCCTTGAATGAATTTGACATATGGATGGGGAACATTTTATAAGGTCATCATTTTAAAGTGAGGAAGAACCTAAGAGTTCAATGAATCCAACCACCTCATGCTACATCTGAGGAATTGAGGCCGTTAAGAGGTTAAACGACTTGACATGGGTGTCATAGCCAGTGTCTGAGGTTTGAATTCAAACCTAGGTCTTTCTTAGCTTTCAAATATAGTGTAGCTACTGCACCATGCTTCATCTGCTTAGGAAATAAGAAACATGAAACAGTTACTAGAAAAGAACCTATAAGGTTTATTTTTTTATAAAGCACCAACTATCTATAAGAATCACTATATGGCAGCAAGACATTTATATAACAGACAATCAAAAATAGACGAGTATCACAAACAGGTTGATAGAGAGGTGCATTGTGAATGGGAGGGAGCAAACTGCAACATATAACCAATGATGGAGCTTTAGAAGAACATGAGTAAAAGAGTCATTGAAGATATTTATATTAGGAAGAGAATATAGGTAGGTCATGCAAAAACGTTGAGGTATGACAGACGTACTTTCAGCATGTTCTGTTACCCACTTGATTTCAGGAGACAATTGAAGAAGGTTTCCACCAGGTTGAATGCACCCTCTATCGTGAAGTTATGGGAAGAGATGGGCAAGAGTCACACTGAATGGGCAGACATGGATGGATTGTGGTCTACAATCAAATGAGGGAACTATATAACCCGTAATGATCACATAAGATACATTCGCATATTGGAGTAAGATGAGGATAATACATACTAGCTACTTTATAGGATCTGATGTGATTTAAGCCCATTGACACCCTAAAAGTGCTAGATAAATGTATGTTTATAGGCACGGGATTAGCTCAAGAATCCAAATGGGTAGAGAAGTCAGAGGTGTCTCAGGTCTAAAGTCTCAGGGAAAGGGGAAATAAGGGTCTTACAAACAGAAACAAGATTGTCTAGAGAAACTGATGGAGAAAATGTTAATGCAGATTCAACTTAAAAGTATGCTGTGGGTTCATTCCCCTCCATCCTCCCTCCAAAGCTGGTTGTTAAACATTTATCGTCACACCACCCTCAGATAGACAAGGAGATGTTTCAGATGCAAATGACACAAATATTATAAGAAGCAATAAACCAGGGCTATTCTTTTGATTTGGCTGGAATCCAATGAACTTGATATGCCCTGCAGTTCTGATTTTAGACATTAGATGGCGCCAGGGGATTGAATTTAAAACTGAAACTCTCAACAGTGGTTTGTGTTCAGTGACAAGAACATTAAGTCTACATTGAAATTGACAAACTGGGAATGACTACCTTAATGGTAAAGTGTCCTGGGAAGTTATTGATCAACAGATCTGAAGAGAACACTGGCCTGAGGATTAAGTCCAGGCCTCACTACTTGCTATGTGTGTGACTTTGAGTAAAGCATTTAACCTTGCCCATACCTCATCTTCCTCTTTTATAAATAAAGGGGCTGGATTAGTCAATTTCTAACACCTTCCCGCACCACCTGCCCCTCACACACACACTGCCCTGATTTGATAGATCTGAGTCTAGAAGTCTAGAAGCTCTCAGTGAAGGAGAAGGTAGAGGTTACCTATGAAATTTTGTTTTTTATGATATGTTAAAAAAAAATATAGGGCAGCTAGGTGGCATAGTGGATAAGAATGCAGGTATAGAATTAGGAAGATTCTTCTTGAGTTCAAAGCTGGCCTTAGACACTTACTAGCTGTGTGACCCTGGGCAAGTCACTTAACCCAGTTTTGCCTCAGTTCCTCATCTGTAAAATGAGCTGGAGAAGGAAATGGCCAACTACTCTAGTATCTCTGTTAAAAGAAAAAAACAAACAAAGACCAAATGGGTCATGAAAAGTCAGATGTGACTGTAAAACTACTGAACAAAACAAAACAAAACAAAATTCGTGCATGGTGAATAGAGGAAGCTGGCCTTGAGTTCATGCATGGAGGATGATCCCTCTTGTAGTCAAATGTTGGAGTCAAATGGATTCTTGTCATTCCCTTTTCTTTTTGTCACTAGATTTCCAGCTTTCATGCACAGAGTATATCCTTTGCCTGGATGCCATTCCATCTTCTGCCTCTTGAATGTCTTAGTAACCTTCATTTAGCTAAAACATCACCTCCTTGGACAAAGTCTTTTTCTGATTCCCTCTCCTCATTTCCTTAGAGAAAACTTGTATGAACTGATGTAGAGTGAATCGGAGCAGAACCAAGAGAACACAATAATGACACTAAAAATAGACAACTTTGAATCCTTAAGAATACTTATTAATATAATAACCAACCATGATTCAGGAGAACCAATGATGAGAAACACTAACCGCCACTTGACATAGAGGTAGTAATGGACTCATTATGCCCAATGAGACATATATTTTTGGACATGGCCAATGGAGGAATTTGTCTCGATTATGCATATTTGTTAAAATGTTTTTTTTTTTCTTATTTTCTTTCTCAATTGGGAGAGGGGGAGAGAGAGAAAAAAAATGCTTGTTAAATTTTTAAAAATTTATAAAAGCATTTTTTTTAAGAACTAGTAGGTGGGGGCAGCTAGGTGCCACAGTAGATAGAGCACCAGCCCTGGATTAAAGAGTACCTGAGTTCAAATCCGGCCTCAGACACTTGACACTTACTAGCTGTGTGACCCTGAGCAAGTCACTTAACCCTCATTGACCCACCAAAACAACAACATCAACAACAACAACAACAAAAAGAACTAGGATGTGCCAGATGTTGCATTAGGTGGTAGAGATACAAAAGTGAAAATGAATCAAGGATTTTTTATTGGAAGGAAACAATATGTACATAGATACAAAAATAGATATAAAATTAATACAAAATAGATTTACCCCTCAAAAAAACCCCACAAATTTCAAGAGGGAAGTTCTAGTAAGTGGGAGGGAAGGGGAGAAATCTCAGGGAAGCTTTCTTGAAGGGTTGGCCATGGAGCTGAGTATTGAAGGAAAGTAGGTATTCTACCAGGCAGAGGTGAGGAAAGAGGCTTTCCAGACAAAGGAAACAGCCTTTGAAAAAGCACAGAAGGGGAGATGTACAAAGGAGAGCTACTATGCAGCCTAGTGTAGCTGGAATGTAGCATTGAGGGGGAGGGAATAATCTGTAATGAGTTGGGAAAAGAGTCTGGATTGAGAAGGCTCTAAAAGCCAAACAGACTGGGTCTTATCCTAGAGGTGAGAGGAGCCACTGGATCTTCTTGAATGGAAGAATACTATAGTCACACCTGTGCTTTAGGAATATCACTATGGTGGTACAAAGGATGGCTTGGGGATGATTAACACTTTGTTGTATAATTTTCAGGCAGGTAGGTGGAACAGTGGATAAAGCATCAGCCTGGAGTCAGAAGACTGAGTTCAAATCCAGCCTCAGATACTTACTAGCTGTGTGACTCTAGGCAAGTCACTTAGCCCTGTTTGCCTCAGTTTTCTCATCTGTAAAATAGCTGGAGAAGGAAATGGTAAACCATTCCAATAGCTTTGCCAAGAAAACCCCAAATGGGGTCTCAAAGATTCAGACACAACTGAACAACAGTATATTTGAGATCTGATACTACTAAGCCTCTTTCCTTCACATTTTTCTTTTCATCGATTGCCTTAATTATATTGACCTTTTGTTGCTCCGAGATGAATTTTGTTATTTTTTTCTAGCTCTATAAAGTAATTCTTGGTAGTTTTGATGGTATGGCACTGGATAAGTAAATTAATTTAGGTAGCATTGTCATTTTATTATCTTGGCTCAACCTACTCATGAACAATTTGTATATCTCCAGTTATTTAGATCCAACATTAATTTGTATGAAAAGTGTTTTGGTAATTGTGTTCATATAGCTCCAGTAACCTGTGTGTCTTGGCAGGTAACTCCCAAGTATATTATAGTAACTGCATTTATTTCAAAAAGGAATTCTTTTTCTATCTTCTCTTCCTTCTGGGTTTTGTTGGTAAGATATAGAAATGCTGATGATTTGTAAGGGTTTATCCTGCATTAGATGGATGGGGAGAGAGGCTTAGGCAGAGATACCAATTAGGGGGCTATTAAAATATACAGGAAAGAGGTAATGAGCGCTTAAGAAGTGTGAGTAGAGAGAAGGGGACAAAGGCAAGATATATTGTGGAGGTGGAATCCACTAAACTTGGCAACTGTCAAAGTGGGAGGGGTGAGAGAGAGTCAAGAGTCAAGAATGACTCCTAGCTTAGAACCTGGATGACAAGAAGGATGGCGGTATCCTCAACAGAAAAGTGAAATCAGGATGATGGAGGATTTGGCAGGAAGGGTAATGACTTTTCTTTTGGGCCATGTTGGTTTTTAGGCACCTATATCACCTATGAGGCATCGTCCAGGTAGGGATACTATATAGGTTCACTTCATATATGCATGTGAATAAAAATTATTTATTTTATACATGTCATGTTCTTCCACCCCCAGTAGCATATAAGCTTTTTGAGGGCAGGGTTTTTTTCCCCCTTTGTCTTTGCATCCCTAGCACCTCACCAGTGCTTAAGAAATACTTGTTGACATTAATTCAGTTCAATTCAGTAAACATTTGTTAAGTCCTTACTCAGTGCTAGTCACTTTGCTAAGTGCTAGAGACACAAATAAGAAAAAGAAAGAGCCTCTGCCCTGAAAGATTTTACATCCTAATGGAGGAAGACAAACACATAAAAGAGAAGTTGGGAAAGTGGAGTGGGATGTGAGTGTGGTGGTGGTGATTATGTGCTTGCAAAAGGGGAAAACAGCAGTTTTTTGAAAATGTAGGGTTGGAGTCGTACCATTCTCAAATATAGTAAACACCGTTGCTTCATCTTCAACCAAGCTAAGGAGCCGAAGCAGTCATTATGGAGTCTATGACGTTGCAGAAGATACTGGGGGCAATTTGGGGGCCTTGCATTATAGTTTCTGGACATATCCCAAGTTCTGCCCCACATTCTTCTTTTAGGCTATGAACTCTTTGCAGATAACCTTGCTAGGGACGAGAAAAGTCACAAAATGTCCAGCCTATTGTTTTACCTCTAGCCAGAGAGATGGAGTGGCTTCAGGAGCTGGGTGTGGGAGGGAAAGGAAGGAGAAGAAAGAAGGCTGTGGGAGGGAGCCAGAGTTTAGGAAGAGAACCAAAACAATCTCATATAATGGATGGCAAGCAACCCTCCCCCCCGCCCTTATCTCTTGATATTTTTATCCCCATCTGAGGGGGAGCCCGGAAATAGCCTGATCACTGTTGGGTTAGGTCCCACTATAAGCCTATTCAGATCAACTTCCTTCTGAACCAGATGACCTTGAGGCCCACAGGGCCTGCAACCTGCCCTTTTGTTCAGTCCCTTTCCCAACTGGGGGAGTAATGGCTGCCTGGTAAGAGATAGGATTATGTGACACCACTATCCTCTGGAACAAAATGAACTGATATTGGGAAGGAGAGTGCCAGCTCATAACTTGGATAATACTGGGAGTGTCCCTGCTCCCTCAATCTACCTGCTCAAGCCTCCCAAACTGAAGTCTGATCACCAACTCTACTGGTGAGAGAACTCCTTGACTATAGAAATTTAATGTCATTGGAGACTGGGATGTACATGGATTTCCCTCCTTGGTTTTTATTTCCAAATGAAAATAAAATGGTCTAACAAATTGACAAGAAGATCTCTGCCTAAAGGAGTATTGGCTACAGTATAACAGAGAGAAATTTCATTTTTAAAAGTTAACAAATAGAAAGAACACTAGGTTGGGAGTGAGGACACTTTGACTCTGCTCCTAGGCCTGCCACAACTAACTAGATGTATGGCTTGGGCAAGTTTGCTTAACCTCTGGTTTAGTTTCTTTCTCTATAAAATTAAGAGAGGGGCCTAGTGAGTCTAAGATTCTACGCAGTGCTATTTTTATTCTGTTTTATTCTCATCAAAGCAGTATACCAACAGGTAAATTAGCCCAAAGACTAGAGTGTTTCATGGGGGAGCTGACCAAACAGCTTCGAAGGGAACCAGAACATTCCAACAGACAGAAGTGAGTATGGAATGCATCCCCAACCATAGGCAAAGGCAAAGGCATGAAGATAGGAGAGGCCAATTGGAATGGAACATAGATCTGTCACCGGGGGAGATCATGAGAAATACAAAGGAAGAGTCCCCTATATCTCCAGAGATAAAGACACTCTCTGACACCCTCTAGCCGTTCTCATCTGACCACTGCTCTAATTCCTTAACTTCAAATATATGCTGACATTTATTAGTGCTTTAATGTTGAAAAACGTTTTTTATGCAATATATCATTTATTACTCTTTTTTTTTTTGCAGGGGCAATGAGGGTTAAGTGACTTGTCCAGGGTCACACAGCTAGTTAAGCATTTATACTCTTGACATCCTTGCAGGGGCAGGAATAGTAGATATTGTTATCTTGATTTCTATAGATAAAGAACTGAGATACAATAAGGTTATGGTATATACAATCACATAACTAGTGAATAGCAGTTAGGGTTTGAACCCAGGTCTTTCTGATAGGGTCAGCACTCTTTCCAGTACATCAGGCTAGAACATGGTAAGGTAACTACTATTCTACTCTAGCCCAGAAATGTTCCCTGAATGAGTTGAAGTTTCTTTCTCCCATGAGACTATACCCTTGTTGTTGTTGTTGTTCAGTGGTTTCAGTTGTGTTTGATTCTTTTGATGCCATTTGGGGTTTTCCTGTAAAGATTGTGAGTGGTTTGCCATTTCCTTCTCCAGCTCATTTTATAGATGAGGAAGCTGAGGCAAACCGGGTTAAGCGACTTGCTCAGGGTCACCCCCTAGCGAGTGTCTGATTGGCTGACTCCTTCCTCACTTCCTGACTCCAGGCCTGGTGTTCTCTGCACTATGGCACCACCTAGATACTCCTGGACTATACCCTATTTGCCCCTAAATTGATAACATGCCCTAATTATCCCTCTAATTCATATCTTTAGGCCCCAAGAGTCCATCCATTGAAATATTATCTTAAACCCTGGATCCCATGCAGCTAAAGTCTAATATAGTCTCTTCCAGGCTGCTTATTCTCTACATATTTCCTCAGAATGTATGCCCTGAAGGCCCTGCTTTCAGTTTTCTTACAAGCTGGGATACCACTTATTCCTGTCTGTTTTGTTGTGATTTCATAACATTTGGATAGTATATTACAGTTTCCAAATAACTGTTATAGCTGTGATTTCATGTGATTCTCATAGCAACTCTAGCAGGTTGGCAAGGGAAGTCTTGTTACCCTCACTTTGTAGATGCAGAGATGGTAGGTGATTTGTCCAGTCATCAACCTAATAAATGGCAGAGCCAATAAATAGATCCTTTAATAACTCTCTCTCCCTTTTCTTGACCAAACCTACTCACTATATGTAAGATTCAAGCCATTCTTATGATTATGTAAAAAATTACCATATTGTCATTTTGTACAAGAAAACTTTAAATAAAGAAAAATGAAAAAAGTGAAAAATAGCATGTTCCAGTCTGTGTTCCATCAATATAATTTCTTTCTCTGGAGGTGGATAGTATGGTTCATCAATAGTCCTTTGGGATTGTCTTGGGTCACTGTATGGCTGAGAATAGTTAAGTCTTTCACAGTCTTCATCAAACAATATTGCTGTCGTCTGTGCATAATGTTCTCTTGGTTCTGCTCTCATCACTATACATCAGTTCATACAAGTCTTTCCACAGGCCTTTCTGAAACTCATCCTGCTTGTCATTTCTTATAGCACAATAATATTCCCTCACCATTATATACCACAGCTTGTTTGTCCCCAATTGATGGGCTTCCTTTGATGTTTCAGTTCTTAGCCACCACCAAAAGAGCTGTCAAGCCATCTTTTAACCAGTGATTTAATTACAGAGCAGCTTATTTTATTCATTCAGCAAGCATATATTAAGGCATCTACTGTGTGCCAGGTACTCTGTCAGGTGCTGGATACAAAAGACAAACACAAAACAGACCTTCCCTCAAGGAGATTGCAGTCTACTTGGAGCTTGGTATATGGTTTTGTTCTACTCCATCTTTTTCCCTCCTGTTGCTACCTTTTCCATTATTAGGTTGATGGCTGGACAAATCGCCTTACCATCTCTGCATCTACAAAGTGAGGGTAACAAGACTTGCCTTGCCAACCTGCTAGAGTTGCTATGAGAATCACATGAAATCACAGATATACAGTTATTTGGAAACTGTAAAATACTCTTAGCCCTATGGATCACCTGGCTGGGAATTCTCAGTGAAGAAACTCCCTCTACCAATACCAGTTGATAACTGTCTTGCAATTTATACTCTTAGACAGTTGCCTAGGGTTACAAGATGGTATCAATGTCAGAGGCTAGACTTAAATCCACTGACCCAGGGTCATATGCAGGAATTGTCTGACTATCTGCGTCAGTCTCTTGTCTATCTCTGTGTCTATCTCTCTGTCTCTTTCTGTGTACTCCACTGTCTCCCTATCTCTGTGTCTCTGTTCCTCTCTGTCTCTGTTCCTCTGCCTTCTTTTTCTCTCTCCAGCTGCTCTTCTTCTCTTTCACACTCTCTTTCCTGCTATCCCTTCCTCCCTCTCCCTCTTCAGAAGACAGGTTCTTTATTTCTCTGCAAATGTAAATTTAAGGTATGACTTTTCACATAAATGTAATTATCATGCTCAGGGAGAAGTACAAGTTCTTGCCCATCAGTGAGGGGTGTCTCAATTAAATAGTAGCAATAAAATTGTGAGAGATCATAACTGATCAGCTCAAGCCAGCCACTTTAATGAGCCTTTGTCAAGAATTCAAGCGGAAAAAGGTATTCAATTCCATAACTGACCAATAGGATTAACACTGGGGCTTGGAGACAATCAAGTCCAGTGATACAGAGTTTCTACCGGGGTGACAGGTGTGTATGAGACTTAGCCTTGCAATCCTGGGTGTATGGAAGAGTCTCTGGACTCTCCAGGAGTGTCCCCTCCCCTCACTCTACCCCACTCCCTATTCCCCATGGCCAAAGATTACATCATCCGCCTGTGAGACCTTTTTTTTTCCAGGTAGGAAATGTAGATAGGTTGCAGGATTTGCCGGACCTCCCACAGCCATTAAGTGACAAGGCCGTTGTTTGCTTACAACATAACATAGCCTCCTCCCAATAGGCTGCTTCTTTTCAGTACAGAATCTGACCCATTTGATCCCTTTTCTTCTCTAGCTATTTTGTCTTGCATGTTCAGGGCCTGAGGTTGCTCACTTACTACATGAAACTAACCATGCTGACCTCTTGCTGGCCAGTCATTCTGTGAGGGGCAGAAAAGACTGAGTACCTGAAAGCAGTAAAAAATATATAAAAAAGCATTATGCAGAGGCAGTGGGGCGTATTTCCCCCTCCAACAACCCCCCCACCACAAAAAAAAAATTTAAAAAAAGAAGCTACTTTTAGTACTTGGCTGTATTATTAGGACTGGAGCATTCAGAACAAGTGGAAGGCATTAGCCTGCCACACTTGTCACTGGTCAGACCATACCTGGAGTACTGCATTCCTTTCCAGGCACCAGTTCAGAAAAGACATCCACACCCTAGGATACATACGGAAGGGAATGACTAGACAGTAAAGGTAATCCCATTACATAGGAGGATAAGCTGAAGAATACCAGGAGGTTCTGGCTTAGAGAAGAAAAGGCTTCAGTAGGGTCCTGGTCAAATATTGGAAGACCCATCATCTGAAAAGGGTTAGACTTATTTCATGTGGCTCCCAAGGAAATTACCAGGGCAAATAGAGGCAGATTTTAGCTCAACAGTCTTCCCTCACCTTATAAGGGTGTTATTATTGTTTGAAAACTTCATCCTCATGGGGTAAATTCTCCTAAGGTAAAAAATGAAATTACAATTCATTTAAATAGGACAAATTGTTATACATTTCATGAGTCTTGAAGTTCATAATCATTTAATACTCATTTAAGACACACTGTTGGGGGCAGCTAGGTGGCACAGTGGACAAAGCACTGGCCCTGGATTCAGGAGGACCTGAGTTCAAATGTGACTGCAGACACTTGACACTTACTAGCTGTGTGATCCTGGGCAAGTCATTTAACCCTCATTGCCCCACAAAAAATACCAAAAAGCAAGACACAATATCTATATAGTTAAACTTTTAATGAAAAAAAATAGTAAATATTAATTGCTAGCATTAGCCAGCTCTTTTTCATCTATGAAGACTTCACATACATTTGATTCTCATGACAATCCTATAGAATCGGTACTGTTATTAGCTCCATTTTTACTAGTTGAGGAACTGAGGCAAATAAAAGTTAAGTGACTTACCCAGGGTCACACAGCTCATAAGTGTATGAGGCCACATTTGAACTTTTTTTTTGGTCTTTCTGATCCAACTCACACCAACTAGCTATCTTTTGGCTGCCTAGTTAGCCAGAACTACGATTTAAAATAAAAGGTCTCTTTTTCAGTACAAAGAAACCATCACAGTATACTTGAGCATGCTCTAAAAGTGGAGCACAGGCTCCTCCGTGCCTTGTCATCATGGAGTTTTGGACCCTCACTTGTCGATATCCATGCGAGTCCCTTGTGCATGTAGGACTGGGCCTTCATTGATAAGTCGACCATTACATTTAAATTATAATGATGATAATATATCTAAGTAGAGTGTTACCTGTGGACTCAATGTGGAACTTCAGTTTCTACATCAGCCTCTTCCCCTCCGAGTGGAATGCAGGCCAAACCCTTCTAACTCCCAAAGGTTCAGACTCTCTCGTCCAGTTGGATGTGACCAATGGTTACGAAAGCTCACGCAGAGCTTTTGATATTTATAAAAGTCTCTGCAGTACAGCAGTTTCCACAGAGATGCCTGAAAGATCTCTACTAGTCTTTCCAAAGTCAGCGTTTGTGACATTGGTCTTATACCCAAGGCTCTGTCTTTCCATTTCCTGATCTTGAGTTCTCCTTTCCCACCTGACTCTCAGGTGTATAATTTGATTTTATCTCTGTCTCTTTAATATTGGAGATTTTAACCCATTCCTAGACATAAACTGCCCCTAAATCATCATCCTGTCTAGGCAATCAGAAAGGAGAAAGACACTGGTTCCTCTCAGCTGGACACCCCCTCCCTCCAACTATCTGTCCACATTTCAAGGTCAGTCTAGGTAATTTAAATTTCAGATATTCAGATCGATTTTGCTAACATTTTATTTTAGTTTTATTTGAATGAGAAACTATTTGTTCCAAAGAATGGCCCCCAAATCCCCTTACATATTTCCCTTCCTTCTTTTTTCTTTTTCTTTTTTCCCCATTTGGTACCTTTCTGGTCTGAATCCAGCAGGTTGATCCTTCTATCCTACACTAACACTAAATCTTGGGCAGAGCCTGCATTCCTGAAGGTCTCATACAGAGCTAAATATATGCCTGTACTTAGCACATAGTAATTTATAATAATGATCATCATAAACTTGTGCAGTACTTGTCCTAACATATTCATTTGCTCACATCAAATGGCCCACTGCCTGCCTAAGAGCTCTCTGTAAAATCAGTCCTAGAACACTAGAACTGGAAGCAACCATTTCTTGAATGTTGCCTCCTATATATTTCTATGGGTCCTCTTATCCTCTGACTTTGTGATTTAATTTGGTAGAAGTATGTTTGCACCTCATATGTATACATTTATTACCCCTATTGTTATGTATTCCATCCCTATCTGAGAGGCCATTGTTCCTGTACCTTAATTCAAGGTCCTGAAATTTGAATTCTATTCTTAAACACCACTTCTTTCTTCAAATAGGTTTTTCTTAATTGATATCTTTTGTTTTTATTGTCTAAATATCCCCTTCTATTGTTTTCAAAACTCCCTCCAAAAAGTCATCTTTCACAACAAAATTAAAAAAAAAAAGAAAAAGAGGAAGAAGAGGAAAAAAAATAGCAAACAATCAACACAATGAAAAAAATCTGATGTTATATGCAATGTCCCACTCCCATCACAGACCTTGACCTCTGCGAAGGAATGGGGTGAGGAAGGGGGGAGAGAAACTTTTCATATCTCTTCTTTGGGACTAGGTTTCTTCTTTATAATTTCACAATTGTTTCACTTTTTTTTTTTTCTGTTGAGTCCTTCCCCTTTTACTCTCCACCTCTGAAATCCCCATCCCCACTGCTAGGCTGCTTGGCTGCACACAGGGTTCAGATGAAATGGAAGTCAAACACTCCATTCCTTTATATAAGATGGAGGACCACCAGGATTTGCTGTCTGTCCTGCCACTGGCTCCCAAAGTCCTGCAGGACTTACCACCTGCCCTGCTTCTCTTCTCTGCAGTCCCCTGCTACTACTACCTGGCTTTTTAACCTGGCCGTTTGTCCTGCTACAGACTTTTTTAGTATTTCTGGGGCTTTCCATATGCACTGCAGCTGATCTTTCTTTTCTGTGTTGCCTAACTTATAGTATGTGCTCTTTGAGAACAGAGGTTGTCTTTCTTTTTGTATCCTCAGTGTTTAACACATTGCTAAAATTGTGTTTACTAAATGCATTTACATTCATCTACTCATTCTTTCCATTTATATGGTAGTCATTATTTATGTTGTTTTTCTAGCTCTACTTATTTTATATCAGTTCATGAAATTCTTTCCATGATTTTCTGTATTCATCATTTTAGTAATTTCTTAAGGGATAATTATATTCTGTTACTTTCATGTACTAAAATTTGTCTAGCCATTCCACAATTGATGGACATCTTTGTTTCCCAATCTTGCTATCACAAAAGGTTCTGTTATAAATATTTTGGTATACAGAGAGTCTTTATTTTTATCAATGACCTCCTTGGAATATATGCCTAACAGTAGACTCTCTGGGTCAACTTTATTTGCATAATTCGAAATTGCTTGCCAGAATGTTTGCATCAGTGCAATACTTCACCAATAATACATTATGTCTTTACACCATCTCTCCCAACATTAACTATTACTGTCTTTTTAAATCATTGCCAATTTGCTGAGTGTAAAGTAAAACCAAGGAGTTGTTTTAATTTGCATTTCTCTTGTCATTAGTGAATTTAAACTTTTTTCATATGGTTGTTAATAGAGTATAATATTTCTTTCTATAATTATTGACATTGTTTTGCTACTTCTTTATTGGGGAATGAATTTTTAATATAGTTCTGTTAGTTGTTTATATATCTTGTATGTCAAACCCTTATTAGAGATATTTGATACAAAGATCTGTTCCCCCACATCCTTGATCATTTCCCTTCTTATCTTAAATGCAGTAATTTTGTATGTGCAAAAACTTTTCAATTTGAGGTAATCAAAATTATCTGTATCTTTTGTAATTGCTTCTATTCCTTATTTAAGAATTCTTATCCTTACTTTGACTACTAAGCGTATGTAATATGTTTCTTTTCTAATTTTTTATGGCATGATATTTAATAGTCAAGTCACATATCTATTTTGAATTTATTGTGTAATATGGTGTAAGATGTTGCTCTAAGCCTAATATTTGCCAGACTGCTTTCTAGTTTTCCAAGTAATTTTTATCAAATGGGAGTTCTTTTCTAGGTAAAATTTTTGTGAGTTTATCAAACACTGGGTTATTGGATTCAATTATTTCTGATTCTTCATTGTTTAATCTGTTCCATAGGTCTACTTTTCTACTTTTTGTTATTCAATTGTTTCACTCGTGTCCAATTTTTGTGACCCAAATTGATATTTTCTTGGCAAATATACTGGATTAGTTTGTCATTTCCTTCTCTAGCTCATTTAACAGATGAGGAAACTGAGGCAAACAGGGTTAAGTGACTTCCCCAGGGTCATACAGCTAGTGAGTGTCTAAGGTCAAATTTTAACCCAGGTCTTCCTGACTCCAGGCCTGCTATTCTATCCACTATACCACCTAGCCACCAAATGGCTTTGATGATTGCTGCTTTATAATATAGATATAATATTATAATAGTGGTTCTCAAAGTATGGTCCAGGGACCACTGGATCCTAGAGACTCTTTCGTAATACTCAGATGTTTTAATTTTTAATATAATAAAATATTGATAGATATGTCCCACATAAATCAAGGCTCCTTTTTTGAGGGGGAGATCTTTGATAATTTAAAAAAGTGTAAAAGGGTCCTAAAGTTTGAGAATCATCGATATAGAACTAATCAAACACTATTTTCTTACAAGCTATTCATTTCCTAAATCTGCCCTCTCCTCTGAAATCCCTCTCTAGTACTGGCAGCTGTAATAACAACAGTACCCGCGCCCTTGAGATCTTTAATATGTTGCACAGGACTTTGAAATCCTTAGCAATCCTTATTATCTTCCTTCTGGAAGTATTATCTCTCTGTGTGTGAATCAACAAACTTAGGTTCATGTTCTTACACTCAGAAGCTGTATGACACTGGGAAAATCATATAGTAGCAATGCTAATTAGGAGTCAGAGGACCCGTGTTCAAATCCTACCCTTGCTATTTAATACCCATGTGATCTTTAAAAAGCTGTAAAATGATTCTCTGGGCCTCAGGTCCCTTTACTGCAAAAATAAGAGCAGTTGATCTCTAAAGTTCCTTCCAGTTTTAGACATTATTAATCAATCAAACAATGAAGAGTCTACTGGTGTCAGGGACTACGTTAGTTGCTAAGGTACACATTTCTTTTTTTTTTTTTAAAGAAAGGAAAACTTCTTAGTTGTATGAGAAAATAATTATTAATAATCTATTTCTTGGGGACCCAGGGATCAGACCTTTCTCCCCATCACTCCAGAAAGTTGAATTTTTCTTAAGAAACTTCATCAAATGTCATCTGGGACAAACCCAAGGGAACAAAGGGCATGGAGAGAGATTCTTTTCTCTAGATTGATGGAAGGACTGATGGGATTAAACCACACCTAGATAATGGACTTTGCCTAGAGCAACTTGAGTGAGGGTTTTTTGCATACCTTCCCCTGATGTCATTTCTAGAGTTCATTTTAATATAGACCCTCTTCAAATCATGTCAACCAATTAGATTTGTTTGATGTGTAATGACCCGATTAGCTTTGATCAATGTATAGTGACTTGTCTCTATCAAAATAGGATAAAAACCCCTATGGGGGTTTCTGGAGCATCTTCTGGGTTTCTTGCTTCTCTAAGACCACCTGATCTCTGCCTTGCTCTTGAACTCTCTCTCTCTCTTGGCTTTCTGGGAACACATGGTTTCTATCTCTCTCCCTCTCTAGGGTCTCCTTGAGGCCATATGCTGTCTCTCTGGGAGACCACACTGGTCTTTTGGGGCTTTTCTGCTCTTGCTAACTGGCATGCTGAAGCTCTGTCCCTGCTTTCACTACCACAGGGCCTGAGACCATGAGAAGTCAGGGAGACACACGGTCAATCCTTTACTGGTATAATATTGATAAACTAATAATATGCTTATCCCAAACTGGTGTCTATAGTAATTATTTTCTTTCTTTCTTTCTTTTCTTTTTTTTTTTTTTGGTGAGGCAATTGAGGTTAAGTGACTTGCCCAGGGTCACACAGCTAGTAAGTGTGTAAAGTGTCTGAGGCCAGATTTGAACTCAGGTACTCCTGAATCCAGGGCTGGTGCTCTATCCACTGCACCACCTAGCTGCCCTCTATAGTAATTATTTTCAATGCAACAGCTGCAAGGAACTTACATTCAATAACCTATTTTTTCACTGACCTCTTAGTCTCCACTTTCCCAAGTCATAGGAACAATACCTACCTCAGAGAGCTATACTAGTTTTTCTTCAAAAGGTATGCAAATCATCCTTAGGACTTAAGATTTAGGATACTAATACCTAAACCACTGAAAGTTTGGTTACCTAAGTACAAAAGCTATTATAGAAGGAGTCCAGTGGTTCCACTGGACTCAGGTTTGACACAAGTTCATGGCAGCATTGCTGGTTAAAACAAAGGGAAAGTACACCCATCTGAATCAATGCTATGTCTTTACTAAATATCCTTTCCATGCCATTGCTAAGTTAATTTCCTTTTCTTAGCTACTAGGTGGTTTGCAAATGTCTTATTACATGCCAATCCTGAACTGGAACCACTGGAATGGTCTGAGTTGGGCCTGACTAGAACAATGGAGATACAGACACTACCTCATGGGTGTTGTGAGAAAAACACTTTGTAACTCTTAATAGGTCAGATAAATATGATCTATTATTATTTTTTTTTGGGGGGGGTGAGGCTATTGGGGTTAAGTGACTTGCCCAGGGTCACACAGCTAGTAAGTGTTAAGTGTCTGAGGTTGGATTTGAACTCAAGTCCTCCTGACTCCAGGGCCAGTGCTCTATCCCCTGTGCCACCTAGCTGCCCCAATATGATCTATTATTAATTATAATAAACTAGGATAACCAAAACAATAAATGGTTATTGTTATATTTTTCCTGAAACCCAAATAGTCATCCAATTAGGGGAGGCAGACCACAGCAGACTAATAGTTCTGGTCACCCATTCATTGGTCCACAAGGTCAAAACTACAGTGAAATATTGAGGGCATTGTCTCATTTACAGATGCCTTGCTCCTCATAGAGGAACTGTTCCCTAAGCAACTGATGTTTCTATGCCTCACATAACTATTTACAAGGCATTGCAGATACTGGAGCAAGTAGTAATGGCTAGTAATGGCTAGCTGAGAATTGCTAAAGAACTAAGGGTCATCCAAGACTAAGATGGAACAGTTTTTTTCCATTATAACTGAAGAAAATGTTACAAATGGAGTAGAAGTTCAGTACGTTTTACATGCAGGAGAGGAGCTGGAATGTAATGTGCTATTATTTCAAAACCACTTAATTAAAAATGGACATAACATCAAGCAACAGACCAACAATACATCTGCATTTGCTCACTAAGTGTTCTAAGAAGTCTGTCAGACTGAGGTCTCTATCTTGTATTCTTGATGGACTGCTTGCCCATCAATAGGTCATATACCATGATTGAGTGGTGGCCATAGTACTGATTGAAACTTCATGGAATAGGGAATCAGGAAGAGATGGAAGAAATATAAGATCTCTTCTCTAATCTAGCATGGCATTCCTTGTGTCATCCTAATTGGCTTCCCCTTTTGTTAGCTTCCTCCATAATTTTGCTTACACTAATTTCCTCTTTCTTCTTACCATAAACCCTTTTCAAACTCAAGTTCAAGGCAGAGATCCTCAGGCTTGGGGAGTACTGGGTAAAATTTAACCCCACCAAGAGAGCAAGTTTTGAGACTCAAGTCTCTCAAGTTACCCTCTTCCAGTTGGTGGAGGGCTAAGACTGGACTACATACAAATTAAGCTCATAATAAATGCTTTTTAATTTATTCATTAAACGCTTTTTGGATTAGATTGGATTGGACCAGATGGGATTAAGTTAGACTGAGAGACCTATATCTCCTCTAACTTAGTTATGAAGACAGAAAACCAGAGCAAGTGAAAACCACAGGGCCTACTTAGCCCCCTCTCACATCACAAGTGCAACGAATTATGACATCTCTACAACACTTCCAGCCAGGATTACTTCACTCATACAACTCTTTGGCAATGATCTGACTCAGAACATAGAAAATTGTTAGTACCCCAGAGAGGATTCAAAAGCTTTTTAGAGGCACAATATACTTGTTCCTCTATCTCCTCCTCAGGGAACCAGAAAAAGAGCACCTTGCTTCATTCTTTACTACAAACATCCTGCTGCCTTGGTCCAACCCAATATCATCTTCCTCACCGGATGAGAAGCATAATAATATGACAATCACAACCCTGGTGGAGGCTCAGAGGAAATAGCTGAGTGCCAAGACACTGCTTACAACCTCCGCCTCACTTACCTTCTCAAATGAACTGCAAACTTCCTTCCTTTTCTTGAGTGGCCATTCCCGTTGTGGAAGGTCACTTCACATGAGATTGCTCCCCTGGCTACTAAAACAGGTTCATTCCTCTAGGCAATAGGCCAAGTCACCAGCTTTCTCCCATAGATAAGAGGTTCTTAACCTAGAGTCTGTGAATTTGTTTTATTTCTTATATTTTCAAAACTATATTTCAATATAATTGGTTTCTGTTATAATCTTATGCATTAAAAAATTCTTCAGAGAAGGGGTTCATAGGCTTCACCAGATGGCCAACAGGGTCTATGATACAAAAAAAATTGTTAAGAAATCCTGTATTGGGTCTTCTCAATTTGGATCAGATCTTCTCCTATGGGGGTGTTTATAATTGTAGATGTTAAAGGCCATGGGAAATGCAACACGACTTATGGCCCAAGAGTGCTAGATGTTTGTGACATACTTTGTTCTTATTGGGCCCTAGATATTACCTGTTTAAAAGCAGGAAGCTAGAAGAAATATTCTCTTGAGATCTATCCCAGCTTCATTTTATTCTTTGATTGATTCAGGAGATCATAAATTTAGAACTGAGACCTAGAGAGATGAAGTGACTTGCCCATGGTCATTCAAGTAGTAAGTGGTGGGCATGATTGAACCCAGAGTGTCAGACCTAGAGTCAGGAAGACTCATTTTCCTGAATTCAAATCTAACCGCAGACACTTACTACCTGTGTGACCCTGGGCAAGCTGCTTAATCCTGTTTGCCTCAGTTTCCTCATCTGTAAAATGAGCTGGAGAAGGAAATGGCAAACCACTCTAAATCTTTACTCCAAAAAAAAAAAACCCAATTGGGCTCATAACAAGTTGGACATGACTGAAACCACTGACAAACAACAACAACAACAACTGGTCCACCCCTTCCTACTCTCCAGCTTATCATTGTTAGATCACCATGGAAATATGATCCTCTTCAGAGATCATAGTGGGGTACTAACATTGATTGATCAGAGGCAGTGTGGTATAGGTGAAAGAACACTGGACTTTGAAATAGAAGAATTCATTCTGACAATTGCTAGCTGTGTAACCATGAGAAAGGCCCTTCCTCCCTTCCTCCTATGTAAAAAAATAGATAATAAAACTTGTATTATATACAAGTTTTTATTGTTATGAGGAAAATACTGTATATGACTTACGACATTATATTAACTTAATTCAACAAATTTACAACATTTATTAAGCACGTACTATGTGCAAGGCATCTTGTCATCATCCTTGGGGATAAAAAGATGAAAACTAAAAAGGTTTGGTCCTAAGAATATATGCAGTCACTCACTTTGATGCTCAGTGAGCCTGCTTCTGAGAATCTGTGATGATATGGCATGAAGTGGCTCCACTTAGCATTTCAGCATGGTCACAGATACTAGGTGCCTGGTTCCAGTCTGATTACTTTGCAGTAAAGAAAATGACATTTTGGGATATTTTCTGCCTGTACTAAAAGACCTTTTCCCCCACCACCTAGTAATTAGATTAGAAAAAATCACTGTCACTTGTGCTTCCTCTGAATTGAAGTTCAGTCCCTCCCCAATTTTATATCATCTGTACATGTTCTCAATACTTGATCCTCATTTGTAGTAAAAAATTACATTACAAAAATATTATACAATATGTCTTGTCAGTGACCTTGAATGAAACAGCAGTTATATGGTGAAAGGGAGAGGTTTCCTAAACAGGATGGGGGTCTGGGGCCATGAGATTTGACTGAATTACATGGGCCCAACCTCAAGTAAGAATCCAGTCACAAAGGAGTGGAGATAAGGAAGTAATTGGCAGTCAAATGCTCTAAGAGCAGGCTAGAGAGCTTAACAGTTACCCAGGAGTACCAGGATAGTGTGCTTGAGTAATGGCCACATGTCCAGGGACCTAATTTCTGATAAGGATCAGCCACTGGTCACATTACTCCTTACCCAATAGATGCAGGTCATTGCTAGATGCTCAGAAGTCAAGAGTTCAGAGAGCTTATCCATTCTCCTTCCTCCATAAGAATGCATTGCCGGGGCAGCTAGGTGGCACAGTGGATAGAGCACTGGCCCTGGATTCAGGAGGACCTGAGTTCAAATCTGGCCTCAGACACTTACTAGCTGTGTGACCCTGGGCAAGTCACTTAACCCCAATTGCCTCACAAGACCAAAAAAAAAAAAAAAAGAAAGAAATGCATTGCCTTCTGAAACACCTGAAGACAACACAAACTCTTTTGTTTTCTTACTGAGCAAGCAAAGAAACTTCTAGTCAGGGTGACCTCTTAACCTAGCTTCTCATTTGTTCTCAAGAGAAATATTCCCAATTCACAACTTGTATGTAGGCTCTCTGGCCTTCAGTGACCTTCTTGACAGGGAAACAAAAATAATAAATTGCTTTGACACAGTAATTCTGAGAAGAATTAGAGCACAAGCTGTGAACTCAAAAGAAGTACACAAAGAGAGAAAGAAAAGATAGATAGAAATGGACATAGATATATATTGATATAGATGTAGAGATGTGTATATGTGTGTGTATACATATGTACATATATACATATGCACACATATAGACATATACATAGATAGATACATATAGATGTAGATATATAGATAAATCTCCATCCTCTCCCAGTTCATGGTTAGAGTAGAGATGTAACTAAGGGTTGGCCAGTGGAACCTCCTCCTTGAGCACAGTCTAGTCAGAAAAAGAGATACAGGAGTGAGACTTGGGGTTAGAGACCAGGAATGTGCTAGAATGACATTTCCTGAAGAACCAGGAAATAGCCATGGGTGGATACTGATGTCGTGAAGCTGACTTGACCAAACTAGGCCCAGTGTTCAAATGTTTTGGATACTATTCTTCTGATTTTCCTTACCTAGCTCTGTGTGACTGGGCCAAGGATCTTGAAACCCTGAGCATAATATTTGCTTTTTCTTCCTAAGTTCATCCTTTTCACCTTTCTCCTGTTGCATATAGTTCTGCCCTCTGGGAACAAACAGAGAAAAAAATCTAGGTCCTCTCCTGAATAACAGTCCTTCAAATAGTTAAAGACAGCTAGCATCTCCCATCTCCCTCCCGCATCCACCACCATATTATATATATCCTATGCTAGATCTGATATCTTTAGGGAATGAATTCAATGTCTTTTACCATGCTGGTACCTCCTAGGAGAGTCTCTTGTCTGTTCTAAATGATGGAGCTCAGAGCTGAACATAAAATTCCAGATGAAGCCTGACTGGGTAGAGTACATATTAGTCCTGGAGGCTCTACCTTTCACTGCAGCCCAATGGTACATTAACTTTTCTGACTGCTGCGTAGCACTGTTCACTCATATTCAGCTTTCAAACAATGAAAATGCCCAAACCCTTTTTGGACAAGTTATTTTCTAAATGTGCTTTCCCGATCTTATACTTGTACAAGCTGATTATTTGATCCTAATTCAAGACGTTTACATTTTCCTCATTAAAGTTCATGTTAGATTTGGCACTGTCTTCTAGCCCATTTAGAACTTTTTGCATGCTAGCTATCCTTCTCTGCTTTGTGTCCACTGTAAATTTGATAAGGATGCCAGTAGGCCTTTATCTAAGTTATTGATAAGAAGGATAAATAGTACAATCACTGGGGTATTCCCTTATGGACTTCCATCTAAGGTGACCCATTAATGACTATCCTTGAGAAAGTCATTCAATCAATTCTGAATATATCTAATTGTTTATTGTCTAACCCAGCATTGCTCCATCTTTCCCCATGAATACATGAGATACTTTATTAAATAGTTCTTAAAAATAGCTAGTATTTATATGGTACTTCAAGGTTGGCAAGTGCTTCACAAATATTATCTCATTTTATCCTCACAACAACCTAGGGTTTTACAGGAAGGAAACTAAGACAGAAATACAGAAAGTGAAATGACTTGCCTAGGGTCACACTAGTAAGTGTCCTGTGGCTAGATTTGAATTTCTTGACTTCTTGACCCCAAGTCTAGAGATCTATATACTGCATCAACTAGCTGCTCAAAATCTAAAATCTAGAGAAACCATATTTAAGCATTACTCTGATCTATTACCTAATAAATATATGTGTGTATATATGTGATATATGTGGTGGTACATGTATATACACATACATATGTATGTATGTATGTATGTGTATATATATATATATATATAGGTATACAGCTAACTATAGTTGTGTAGGTCTGAGTATATATGTATATATGTCTGTATATGTGGGTATGTATGTATTATGTATGTATGCATAGTAAAGCAGCTAGGAAGTACAGTGAATAGAGTACTGGGCCTGGAGTCAGAGAGACCTGAATTCAAATCTGGTCTCAGACACTTACTAGCTATGTGACCCTAAGCAAGTCACTTAACTTCTGTTTGTTTTAATCAACTGGGAAAGAAAATGTCAAATCACTCCAGTATCATTGCCAAGAAAACCCCATGGTTTAGTGGTGTGCATGGGTCTGCAGAGTCACAAAGAGTCAAACACAACTGAAAGACTGAACAACAACAGTGTATGTATCATGTATGTATAGGTGGGATTATAGTATATGGATGATGTATATATATATGTGTGTGTGTGTGTGTGTGTTTAGGTATAGTATAAGTATAAACATATATACGGAGAGGGTATATAGAGAGAGAGATAGAGAGATTAGATATACAGGTATAATGTATACATGTGAATATAGGAATGTGTGTAAGGTATAAGTATATATTATAGGCATATATATGTATAGCTATAGACACATATATACATGTAGTATATAAATATATATATATATATATATATATATGTATTATGTGTATTCCTATATGTATATACACATAGGCTATAGGTATATATAAACATAGGTACATGTATAGGTATAGGTACTATGATATGACTTATTTTTAATGAAGTCATGTTAACTTATAGAGGCTACTGCTTCTTTTCTTACCTGTGTATTAAATCATCTCTTTAATGATACATGATACTATTTTCCCAGAATCAAAGTCAGGGTCCATAGCCTATAATTCAAAGGTTGTATTCTCTTCTTTTTTTCAGAAAGTCAAGATGTTTGTCCTCTTCCACTCCTATGGCCCCTCCTGTTTCACCAGTATCTTTCAAAAGTTGTTGACATGGACTCATCAACCATATCTGCCAGTTCTTTCAGTACCTGAGAATGTGGGTCATCTGAGTTTGAATTAAAGAAAAGTAATGCCAGTAGGTGTTCTTTTTAAAATCTCCTTACTTATTTGGGGTATCAGGTCTCTATTAATTATATCTGTCCTATTCCTTCCAAGACAAAAGTTATTTTCTTTGGCAGAGATAACAGAATTAAATCACAACTACTCAGCTTTCCCTTTGTAGTTAATTATTACTATTCTAACCTTCCAGGGAAGCTGCCCTATTCCTACTTTGATCTTCCTCTTTCCTCTAATAAATCTAAAAAAACAAAACACAACAAACAGAGCCCCCTTTTTGTTTTTCTTTTAACTCCTTTGGCTAGCTAAGCTTATTATGAACCTCAGCTTTCTGGACACTAGTCTTTTGGTACTGTACAGTGCTTTTGTATTCATCCCATTGTCTATTCTTGTTTCCATCCTCTATACATATCTTTAAAGATCTCAATTGGTTGGTGAATTCCCTCTGTATCTATACCAATCTTTTCAGACAACTCCCATCTTCCTTCTCATGGGACTGTTCTGCTTTCCTTATAATTTTCATTGTATTGGTTTTGCTTACACAAAAGGTTTTTAATTTTATATAATCAAAATTATCTATTTTACTTGAATATTTACAAAATTATTTACAAAAATACAAAACTGCTGGGAAAACTGGAAAACAGTATGACAGAAATTAGGTATAGATTAACATCTCACACCATATATTAAAATAAGGTCAAAATGGGTACATAATTTACACATACCATAAGCAAATTAAGAGAGCATGGGATAGTTTATTTGTCAGATTTATGGACAGGGGAAGAATTTAGGACCAAAAAAGATATAGAGAGCATTAAAAAAATAAAATAGATAATTTTGATTATATAAAACTAAAAAACTTTTGTGCAAACAAAACCAATACAACCAAAATTATAAGGAAAGCAGAAAACTGGGAAAGAATTTTTGCAACAAGTATCTTTTATAAAGGTCGAATTTCTAAAATATATAGAGAACTGAGACAAGTTTATAAAAATACAAGTCATTCCCCTATTGGTAAATGCTCAAAGGATATGAAGTTTTCAGATGAAGAAATCAAAGTTATCTACAATCATATGAAAAAATTCTCTAAATCACTATTGATCAGAGAAATGCAAATTAAAATAACTCTGAGGTACCACTTTGTACCTATCAGAGTGGCTAATATGACAAGAAAGGAAAATGTATTTTGGAGGGAATGTGAGAAAATTGGGATGCTAAAACTGGTGGAATTGTGAACTGATTCAACATTCTGGAGAGCAATTTGGAACTATGCCCAAAGGGCTATCAAACTGTGCATACCCTTTGATCCAGCAATACCACTGTTAGTTTTATATCCCAAAGATATCAAAAGAGAGAGAAACAGAGAGACAAAGAGAAGTACTTATTTGTACAAAAATATTTATACCAGCTGTGATGAAATAATGGGATTTAGCAGATACTCAAAGACCCATCTGGAGATTAATTTGATTGAATCAAGTGAGAGTGATTGACTGCTGATTAAGCCTACTTCAAGTTAACTGGATTGTAATCACACCTGGCTAGCCCTTAAGAAGGTATTGTTCTCAGAAACTAGACTGTGAACTCAACTTGAGAACACCTTCAAAGCCAATGGATTTGGATGACACCAACCAATCACCTTGAAGCAGTGTGTAAGGACCGCCTCTGTTCCAAACCTATAAAAATCAGCTTGCTGCGGAGTTCCTGATTAAAGCAGGCTCGTGGAGGAGGACTTGAGGAAGAACCCAACCAGGCTGGAACTCTAGGCTAGGTAGGACTTCTTTTTCTTAACTTTCTGAACTCCTTGTAAATATCTGTATGCTTTAATAAATGTTTAATGCCCGAAGACTTGTACTGAAGCTTTTTAATTTAAGGTGACCACAATATAGATTTTAAACATCACACAGCTCTTTTTGTGGTGGCTAAGAATTGGAAATCAAAGGGATGCCCATCAATTAGGAATGGCTAAACAAGTTGTGGTATATAATTGTGATGAAATATTATTGTGTTATAAGAAATGATAAGCAGGATGAGTTTAGAAAGGTCTGGGAAGGCTTATATGAACTGATGTACAGTGAAGTGAACAGAACCAGGAAAACACAGTGACAGCAATATTGTTCAATGAAGAACTATGAATGACAACTATTTTCAGCAATACAACAATCCAGGACAATCCCAAAGGACTATTGATGAAACATACTATCTACCTCCAAAGAAAGAACTGCTATTGATTGAACACAGAATGAAGCATGCTATTTTCATTTTCTTTCGAGTCTTGTACAAATTGACTAGTATGGTAATATTTTACATAATTGCACATGTATACCCTATATCTGATTGCTTACCACCTCAGGGAGTGAGGAGGAGAAGGAGGGAGGGAGGGATAGAATTTGGAACTCAAAACTTAAAATAAAAATGTTTGTTATTATTTTTGAAAATTCTACCTATAAGGGGCAACTAGGTGGCACAGTGGATAAAGCACCACCCTGGATTTAGGAGGGTCTAAGTTCAAATCCAGCCTTAGACACTTGACACTTATTAGCTATGTGACCCTGGACAAGTCACTTAACCCTCATTGCCCCACAAAACAAACAAAAACACAAACAAAAACCTAATAAAAAATTTTTAAAATTCTAGCTATAGAAATAAGACAAGAAAAAGAAATTAAAAGAATTAGAATAGGCAATGAGGAAACAGAACTATCACTCTCTGTAGATGATATGATGATATACTTAAGGGTTTTCTTGGCAAAGGTACTGGAATAGTTTGGCATTTCTTTTTCTCTAGCTCATTTTACATATGAGGAATTGAGGCAAAGAGGGTTAAGTGACTTGTCTAGGGCTCCATAGCTAATAAGTATCTGAGGCTGGATTTGAATTCAGGTCTTCCTGATTTCAGATCTGGTGCTCTATCTACTGCCCCACCTTGACATCTCAAATAAAAATGACAATTCTACTTAAATCAATTTACTTATTCAGTGCTATACCAAACTACAAAAAATTATTTTATGGAACTAGAAAAAAAATAACAAAATTCATTTGGAAGAACAAAAGGTCAAGAATATCAAGGGAGGGGCAGCTAGGTGGTGCAGTGGATAAAGCACTGGCCTTGGATTCAGGAGGACCTGAGTTCAAATCCAGCCTCAGACACTTGACACTTAACTAGCTGTGTGACCTTGGGCAAGTCACTTAACCCTCATTGCCCTGCAAAAACAAAAAACAAAAACCATTAAGGATATCAAGGGAACCAATGGGGGGAAAATGTGAAGGAAGGCAATCTAGTAGTACCAGATTTCAAATTCTATTACAAGGTGGGGTTCAAGAAAACAATATGGTACTGGTTAAGAAATAGACTGGTCAATCAGTGGAATAGATTGGTACACAAAACACAGTAGTAAATAACCATCTAGTGTTTGATAAACCCAAAGATCCAAGCTTTGAGGACAAGAACTCACTTTTTTAAAAAAAATTGCTAAAATAACTAGAGAGTAATTTGAGAGAAACTTGGTATAATCTAACATTTTACACCATATATAAAGATAAGGTCAAAATGGGAAATGGTTTAGACATAAAACATAATATCTCCAGAAAATTAGGGGAGCATAGACAATTTTACATTTCAGATCTATGAATAAGGGAAGAATTTGTGACCAAATAAGAGTTCAAGAGGATCACAGGAAGTAAAAGAACTAATTTCTATTTCATTAAATTAAAAAAAAATGTTTTATACAAACAAGACTAAGGCCATTAAGGTTAGAAGAAAAGTAGTAACTGAGGGGAAATTTTTATGACGATTTTCTCTAATACATGTCTCATTTCTCAAATGTATAGAAAATGGAGTCAAATTTATAAAAAAAATAAGTCATTTACCAATTGATAAATGGTCAAAAGATATGAGAAGGCAGTTTTCAGAAGAAATCAACATTATCTATAGTTATATAAAAACATGCTCTAAATCAATACTGATTATTGAAATAAAAATTAAATCAATTCTGAGACACTACCTCACACCCATCAGATTGGCTAACATGACAGAAAAGGAAAATGAAAACTATTGTAGTGGATGTGGAAAAATTGGGACACTAATGCATTGTTGGTGGTGGTGTGAACTGGTCCAAGCATTTTGGAGAACATTTTGGAACTATGTCCATAGGACAATAAACTTTTACATACCCTTTGATTCTGTAATACCACTACTAGGTCTGTAACCCAAAGAGATCAAAGAAAAGGGAAAAAACCTATTTGTACAAAAATAATTATAGCAGCTCTTTTTTTTTTTTTTTTTTTTTTTTTTGCAGGGCAATGGGGGTTAAGTGACTTGCCCAGGATCACACAGCTAGTAAGTGTCAAGTGTCTGAGGCTGGATTTGAACTCAGGTACTCCTGAATCCAGGGCCGGTGCTTTTTATCCACTGTGCCACCTAGCCGCCCCATGGCGTATGATTTTGATGGAAATACTATTGTATTATAAGACATGATGAGCAGGATGATTTCAGAAAATCCTGGGAAAACTTGTATGAACTGATGCAAAGTGACATCAACAGAAAAAGGAGAACATTGTATATAGTATCGGCAATATTGTATGATTATCAACTATAAATGACTTAACCCTTCTGATCAATACAATGACCCAAAACAATTCCAAAGCATTTATGATGAAAAATACTAACCACCTCCAGAGAAAGAACTGGTGGAGTCTGAATGCAGATTGAAGCATACTTTTTTTTTGCAACAAGTTTAATATGGAAATATGTTTTGTAAGATTTCACATGTATAAGTGCTATCACATTTCTTGCCTTCTCAATGGGAAAGAGAATTTGGAACTCAATTTTTTAATGTTAAAAATAAATGAATTTGTTTTTTAAAAAATATTTTCATTCCTTTCCATTTACTTAATTATCCTCATTTTATAGAAAAGGGAATTGAGGCTTAGAGAAGAGAAGGGAGTTTCCCAGGGTCAATGCTGCTAATAAGTACCTGAGACCAAATATGAACTCTGGTCTTCCTGACTTGAGGTTCAGCACTCTACACACTGAGCCATCTGGCTGTACCACTAACCAGCTTTATGACCTGGGACAAATTATGTCATCTTTCTAGGCCCTAATGTCCTCATTTGTAAAATGGGCAAGTTGGACAGATAACAGCTATGATCTCAGACAGTGCCAACATTAAAAATTCTTTTCTAAAGAGAGAAAGTGAACAGAAATGCAAAAAAATACTCCCCATGCTCATAATGCACCTTGTCATGAAGGGGTGCATGATCCCTCATCCATCCACTTACCAGCATAGGGAAGGCTGGAGGTTTCTGAGCTGTGATTTTCTTTTTTCTGGGATCTACATTAGGGAAGAGAATCACTAATAATAACAACAACATTCTTGTTCCTCCTAGTCTTGCTTCTTCTTTAAGGCCCATGCCAAATCTTACCTCTTTCTTGAAGCCTTCTTTGATCTTGCTTAAATTCACCCTATAGCATGATCTCTTCCCAACTTGACCTCCCATAGAATATCCTGCCCAAACATTTTGACACAAGACTATCTTCTGTCTTAGATTTTTCTCTGATTTATTCTGATGTATATGTTGGGTCTCCCCAATTTGATAATGAGTTCCTTGAAGAAAAAGGCCCTATTTTATACACATTTTGTGTCCCTTATGGCCATAGTAATGGTGATGGTTGTGGTGGTGGTGGTGGTGATTCACAATTATATAGAACTTTGAGGTTTGCAAAGTGTTTTATATATATTGTCTCATTTGATCCTCACAATAACCTTTGTTTTTTTTGTTGTTGTTGTTGTTGTTTTTTTTTTTTTTGGCGGGGCAATGGGGGTTAAGTGACTTGCCCAGGGTCACACAGCTAGTAAGTGTCAAGTGTCTGAGGCTGGATTTGAACTCAGGTACTCCTGAATCCAAGGCCAATGCTCTATTCACTGCACCACCTAGCTGCCCCCAATAACCTTCTTGTTCTATTGTTATCCCATTCTACAGATGAGGAAACTGAGGCTGGGAGAGGGGTATCTGACACAGTGCTAAACCTACAAAGGCAGAATCATGACAATGGAAAGCATGCTGACTTTGGAGTCAGGGGGCCTGGGTTCAAATTCTGGCTCTGACACTTAACTGTGTGACCTCAGTTCACCTTTCTGGGCCTCAGTTTCCTCACCTATAAAGCAAGGATGTTAGACCAGAAGGCCTCTCAGGTCCCCCCCCGCCCCAGCTATGATTCTATGGATCTCTAGACCATCATTGCCTCTTTCATTACATGTTCATATTCTTCTGAATTGTAATAGAATACCTATGTACATCTGATTTCCTTCTCTAATGTTCTGCCCACCAATCCCCACAGACTGTAAGCCCCTTGAGTCCAATGTTTCTTAGTCAATTTTATACGTCCCCTAGCATTTAACCCAACCCATCGTAGATACCAATAAGTATTTAGTGGATTTGTTTGCTGCCTAGGAGAAGCTAAACAAATAATTGTTGGATTAAAGTAAAATTGAACTTTATTTTTTATTAATTTTCATTTGACTTATGGACAAGAGGGATTAGGACTGTGATGATTTCCTGAATCTAGTGGGAATTTAAACTGGAAGAAAAAGCATAATCCTTTGAAGAAATACTATCTGCTGACCTGAGGAGTCAGTATTGAGCCAGACAGAATCACAGAATTATAAAAGGACTTTGGAAATCATGGGATGATAGAATGTTAGAGCTGGAAGAGATGTTAGAGTTTACCTAACCCTAATTTCCTGAATAAAAACAAACAAACCTGAAGCCCAGAGAGGGGAAGTGATTTCCCTTGAGTCACGCAGCTCTTTAAACAGCAGCACTAGGATTTGATCCCAGAGACTCTAATTGCAAATCCAGGACTCTTGTCATACACCTAGTTCAATATCTCACCCAATGCCAGAATCCCTTCTACACATCCCTGACAGATATTCACCCACATATGCAACATAATGAAACAGCAAAATAGCACTGGCTGGCTCTTGGCAGTGAGCCTGAAGATGATTCACTCCTCCGACAGGGTTATTCCCTCCAGGGGAGAATCACCATTCTTTGGATGTCTGGGTTCCTTCCTAACAATCCTGCTATTGACTGACAGATGCTAAAGGTATAAGACCATAAAATAGACACCATGGCATAACGCTTTCAGTGACTGCTTTGAAGTGGACACCTTGATCTGGAAGGCTCACCAGGATGTCTGTTAACAGTGAATACCTGTGTAGCAAAGAGAAGGCACTGATGTGGTTTAAATGGTGGCTTGCCAGATCAGAGCCAACATTAACTCATCACTCCTAATATAGTCATTTTGGCTTTTTTTTCCAGAGTTTGGGTTTCTTTCCTGATTCTCCTCCTCCTTAACTCCTTTTCAGTCTTCTTTGCTGTATCAATGGTGTCCTCCTCAGTATGTATATACCCTAAGGATTGGTCCTGGGCCTTTTCTTTTGCCACTTTCTTGATGATCTCATAGGTTTCCAATCTTTTAGTTATTATCTCTCACTCAGATGACTTCTTCATCTAAATATCCAGCTCTAGTGCCTCTCCTGGCTTCCAGTCTGTTCTCAATAACTAGCTGTGTTGTTTAAAAATCTAAATGTAGGTTCTAATCTGTTCCCCCAATTTTTGGGGAAACTGGCTAAAATCACTGATAAATTCACCAAGAGTTTAGGCTTTTAAGGATTTATTAAAGCTTGGATCTATTCGGTATAGCCAGAGAGACAGAAACCTTTCCTTTCCCAACAGCCCACGTGAAATTCTGCTACCACGACAATGTCTTGAACCAAAAGAGAAAGATCCTGTAGCCTCCCCTTCCTATTTCCTGTCCTCCTCCCAGAAATGGGAGGTTCTTCAAGTTGATTGGCTGAGAGTGGTGTCCTGTTGATGTTGCAGTCCATAGCCCCTGAGAACACACTCTCTTCAGGGTTGGCTAAATTTAAAGTCAAGATCTAATCACCTTTATTTACTTATCTGCATTCATGGGACAGCTAGGTGGCACAGTAGATAGAGCAGAATACCTGAATTAAAATTCAGCCTCAGATACTTACTAGCTATATGACCCTGGGCAAGTCATTTAATTCTGTTTGCCTCAGTTTCCTCATCTGTAAAATGAGCTGGAGAAGGAAATGGCAAACCACTCCATTATCTTTGCCAAGAAAACCCCCAAAGGGGTCACAAAGTAGTGGACATGACTGAAAGTAACTGAACAACAAATCTGCATTCATATTGCTTCCTCCCCCCATAGAATCTAAGTTCCTTGTGTCTGTTACTCTAGTGCCTAGCATAGTTCCAGGCATATGGTACGCATTTGATCAATACATATTGAACAAATGAATAAATATAGCACTGCTTAGTTACTATTAATATTACTATTATTATTACTTGACTGCACCAAAATACATGATCATGTTCAGTTCTGGGCACCACATTTTAAGAAGGTGAATGTCCATATTACATTGGGATATTGGATGTAGAAGATAGCAAGATAGTGAAGATCCTTAAGTTCATGTTACATGTAGATGAGTTGAAGGAAATGGGAACATATCTTACCATGTCCATCCCTTACTCAAGAAGCACCAGTGGCTCCCTGTTGCTTCTAGGACAAAGTACTAAGCCTTTTATTTGGCACTGAAAGCCCTTCAAAATCTGGCCTCTAACTATCTATTTAGGCCCAATTAACAGTCTTCAACTGGCCTTCACCTGGTCTATTTTCTATCACTCATATACAACATTCCACATCTAGGGTGTGGAATAGAAACTTATGAGGTTGAGATTGATTCTCCAGGACCTTGTGACTCATTCCAACTTGGATGAATGAGAGGCAGGATAGCATATAGGGAGGAATGCTGGACCTGGGACAAGGAGAGCACTGAGTTAAAATTCTATCCCAGAACTTGCTATTTGTGTGATTATGGGAAAGTTCTATCAATTATCTTTTCTTCGGTTTACTTCTCTATAAAATGAGGCTAAATAATGCCTGTAATACCTGCCTGAAAGGGTTGTTTTGTAAGGAATAAATTACATAAAATATGTAAAATACCTCACAAACGTTAAAGTATTAATAAATAGCATATTATGACTTGCGAGAGGTAGCATGCTGTCATAGTGGATAGAAGGTCAGAAAAACCTGAGTTTTAGTCCTGCCTCTGACACATATATGGCTGGGTGACTGCCTGAGTGACTCAGCTTCTTAGCACTTTAGACCAGCGGTGTCAAACTCAAATAGAAACATATCCCTGCGGGTTGAATATTGACTTATGAAATCATGTTCCCTATTCCCTGCTTCATCGATTCATCAATCGGAGAGTTCTACTAGAGACAACCAGGTTGGCCTGGAGATCTGAGGATAAAAGACCTCAATAAGGATTTTTTTTTTGGTTGGGGTAATGAAGTTTAAGTGACTTGCCCAGGGTCACATAGCTAGTAAGTGTCAAGTGTCTGAGGCTGGATTTGAACTCAGGTCCTCCTGAATCCAGGGCCGGTGCTTTATCCACTGTGCCACCTACCTGCCCCCACAATGAGGAATTAAGATGTAGGATAGTGAAAATCACAGAAAACCTGCATTTGTTCCTTACTATCTGTTTTTTTCACTTCTTAGCCTCAGGTTTCCTACTCAGTTGCAAAGAATGGGATTAACTGATTTCTAAAGTCCTTTCAGTTCTTCATCCTGTGTCTTTGTCTTTGGAACAAATTTCTTAGCCAGAGAGCTAGCTAGGAAGGGTACAGGATTTCCTCTTCCTGAAACTCTTTGAGATAGTGAACCACAGCCCCAGCTATATCTATGCCAGTTCTCTTCTTGTGATGGACTTTGTCTTTCTTACTATAACTACTTAGTACCAACTGCCCTTCTGACAGATGTGTTGCGTGATTCCACAACCTCTATACTTAGTCATTCCTGTGACCTGACTTTGACCATCTCTTATACTTGCTCCCTATCCTGGCCTTTGTTTAGGTTGGCCTCAACTCCCACCTGCTCATTTATCTTATGCCACAGTCGCATCCCAGGGCAGTGGCTCCATCTTCCCTCAGATTCTTAATAAATATTTGCATTTGAGAAATAAAATAAATAACTTGGCTCTAGCAGCAAGAAACTATTCCTTCTGGGGCAGCTAGGTGGCACAGTGGATAGAGCACCGGCCCTGGATTCAGCAGGACCTGAGTTCAAATCCAGCCTCAGACACTTGACACTTACTAGCTGTGTAACCCTGGGCAAGTCACTTAACCCCAATTGCCTCACACCCCCCAAAAAAAGAAACAATTTCTTATTTACATAAATGATGATAGAAAGGTATATGAAGCCAGAAGAATAGAAAGAACTATACCTATTTCTCTTTCTTCCAAGAAAAATCTACTAAATACTGCTTATGCCAGGAATAAGAGACCAGTCAAATTAATTAAAAAAATGTTGGAAGTGAACAGTCCGTTTCTCCAGCTTCAAGGCAATTTGGGATCAACATTTATTCAAAACAAAATGAAGCAAAACAAAACACAGCTTATGAACCCCCACTGATGCTTTTTTTCTGTTACCAGGCTAACCTTAGGACATATTATTTGAAGAAAAGTCACAATTAATCATAACTTTCAGAATTCTAAGCTCTCATAATATTAAAATGTTTTTATTTCATCAAAGTAAATTTTCTCCATCAATGTAGATCATTAACTTATCTAAGCCTGCCCTTCCTATGAATTTCTTGCCTATGTCTTCTGATATTTCTCCAGAGAATGTCCAATATTCTAGGCATCTCCCTCACTTTCTTTTTATATCATGAGTATACTAATAGAATACATAAGCTGTCCTTCAGTTATCTCTTGCTTTTCTCAGAGCCCATCCCTTTTTGGCTCAAGTAGTTCTTTGATGACATCACTCCTTGTTTATATACATCATGCAAATCTCTGTTGCCCTCTGGATGATACTCATTTTCAGTTCTCTGAAGACCAGATAACACTGGTAGAATCAAAGCATGGAATTCAGAAAACAACAGTCTTCTTCAATTCTAGGTCCAATTCATTGTCCATATACGATATCTGTCAGGGTATGGCTATAGCTATGGCTATGGACAGAGAGGTAAGTGCAGGTATGGGGTGAACAATTATAGGTACACATACACATACAGAAGTTAGAGAAAAGGATAGAGACAGAGACATGAATACAAATATGGATAAAAATAAAGATGTAGATAGATAAATATAGATGGATGAGCTCTATCATTTGTCCATCCAACTGCATATAATAATCTGAACAGATAGGCATTCTTTATCTATTTTACTACTTCTTCACTTGGACTAAACACTGGATCTCCTCTGTTACAGAGACAAGCATATGTGATGAGTATGTCTCCATGTTTTATACCTTGTCTGATATTAATGATCAGAGCATCAATGAACTAGATTATCTTTGTTGCTATAACTGTTGTTAAATATATGATAAAACATAACTTAATAGCATAGCTAAATAAATGGCAAGGGAAATACACACAATCCATACACACAGAAGTACTTTCTCCCATATGTTACTATAAATCAGTTAGAGAACACATATAAGGAACATGTATGATGGAGTCACATGTTTGAAGGGCATCTGTAAAGCAAGTACATAAGTAGTGTGTCATTTAAAATATTGGGGGGCTAGCCTGTTTCTGTTCTAAATTATTGGGGAACTAGGTTGAAGTTTTCTAAATTGTTGTTATTTATAAATTAATGGGTATTGCATCAGTTTTGGCAGTAAGCATTTATTATTAATTAAGCTCACATATTAATAAAGTATTGACCACTGGTTTGACTAACTTCCCCATTAGTTACAGGCCTAAGTAATTACATACCCAGCATGGAGTAAGAGTCCTAGGAAGGGGGCCAGGGAGAGTGGGCCCTGGGTAAGAGAGTAAGAGATTAAGAAAGTGACCCTCCTGTACTCAGGGATTTTTATCCCCTTTCAGGTAGAGGCAGGTCACCACACATTGATCTAAGCTAATTGGTTAGCATCATTCAACTCCATTGATTGACATGACTTGGGGGTGGTCAAGGTGTGTTTCCTCCCCCTAGCTAATCAGAAAGGTCAATCTGCATTCCTTTTGTTAAACTGCAGGCTCTTCCCAGGCTGGGGAGGAGGAGAGAGCAGCTTCTGGGTTTCTTCTAGAAATTCATTATTAATAATTATTTTCTCATAGTAGGGAACATGTATGGAGAAGGTGCATTTATTATATGTAAGTATAAACACAAACACATACATACATATATATATATATTTATAAATATAAAAACACATATGGTCAAGGTGATGTGTGAGAGAGGACACATGTTCCCTAAGGCTAGGGAATATTTGTAACCAAAATACCTCATGTTCTTAAGGAGGCATCTTCAATGAAATACCTTTCCACTTCTGATGCTGCTGCTTAATTCCTATGAGCCACTGATGTCATCTCCCATTCTGATGATGCCTTCAAGCTGAAAGCCATTTTCTCCATTGTATTGTCACACTCCTGGAGCCATCTACTCATTTGTTTTTGTTCTGAATTCTGTCTGCTATATGACCTTTCTCTATAAGGGAAGGGTCTTGGTTCTTCTGAGTTGGAGCCTCAGGGGCCATTTGTGTGTTCCATTAATGTGTGTGTGTCTGTGTGTGTGTGTCTCTGTGTGTGTGTGTGTGTGTGTGTGTGTGTGTGTGTGTGTATGTGTGTGTGTGTGTGTCTGTGTGATGCTGACCTGGGGCTGAAGTCGGCCAACCACAGAATTAAGGAATTAAGTCTTTTGACTTCCTCTTTTCTGACTCAGTTATCACTCTTTGAATTTATTCTGCTCTTTGAGTTAAGCCAAGAAAATTCATTTCAGTTTCTCTCACACCACTGGTCACTACTTTCTCCCATGTGAATGACTTTGGGAGACTGCTTAACAAGATTTGGAGGTCAGGGTGGTACTGGTTTGTTCTGCACTCCTGACAATAACAAAATGCTTCTTGTCCTGATACAAGTGTGTTGGGGAAAGTCTCCTATGGAGTGGGACATAGATTACAACTAATAGCTCTTCTCACTCTAAGTTTTTATGACTTGTTAAGATGCTAAGTGCTCTGTACTATAATAGGTGTCCTGCCAGATATCAGAGAAAAACAAAGAGGAGTAATATTCTATATTCAAACTATCTATTCATATAAGGACATTTACAAAATAGAGGAGTGAAAACCAGGGATAAGAATTTAGGTTTAGATCAGTAGAAGAGATGGTGTTGTGGTTGTAGATTGTAGACAAGGCCAGGAGGGGGAAATGGAAACTCCTTAGTTTCTCCTCCATATAGTCATTAGCCTCCTCTCTCTCCATACCAGAGATCATGCCCTGGAGGGAGATTTTAACCCTTCACCTCCAGAATTTCCATCCCGGAGTTCTGACATCCTGATTAATGACTGCCTCTCCAGGCCCATTATTTCAAGAAAGCCCCAGTTATGATTTACTTTACTCCCTACCTCTGGTCATTTCCTCCACAGTCTTGCCAACATCCTTGACATCACATGCATGCCCTTTCTTCCTCCTTTCTTTCCCTAACCACAATTTTGGAGCCATGATCAAATCAACACTGCTAGTATTCCTAGATGGGATATGTCAATCAACTCCCATATGGCCACACCCACTATCCCAGTAAACTTCTGCACAAAGTGTCACCACTCTTCTTGTGAGTTTTCTTTCCCTATTAAACAGTAACCTTCCTGAGGATAGGGGCTAGCTTTGCTTTTGTTTTTGTGCCCTCAGTTTTAGTACCTTGCATTTGATTCTCCAGCTTTCTCTACCATGCCATAGAAACCTCTTCACCCTGGAAGCTCCTTCACCCCTGGACTTCTCATATCCGGAGTACCCACTCCTCCTGTGGCCTCACCCTCTGATTGGCTGGCTCCTCCCAGACCTTCCACTTTAAGGAGAATGCCCAGGCCAACCATGTCTTCATTTTTCTCTAGGCTGCACTCTTGTCTCCTCAGACTTATTCTACCATGCTCCCCAACTCAGTACCTTCACCTCTCTTCTTTCATGTGTCATTTCCTCCCATTAGAATGTAAGCTCCTTGAGGACAGGAGCTATCTTTTTGCTTGAATTTATATTCACAGTGCTTAGCACAGTGCCTGGCTTGTAGTAAGTGCTTAATGCAAGCTTTCTGACTTGTTTATTTATGTATTTATGTATGTATGTATGTATTTATTTATTTTGGTGAGGCAATTGGGGTTGAGTGACTTGCCCAGGGTCACACAGCTAGTAAGTGTTAAGTGTCTGAGGCCGGATTTGAACTCAGGTACTCCTGACTCCAGGGCCAGTGCTCTATCCACTGTGCCACCTAGGTGCCCCTATTTATTTTTAATCATAAAAATATTTTATTATTTTTCAGTTACAAATATAGTTTTCAACATTTGTTTCTATACAATTTCTAGTTTGAAATTTTTCTCCCTCCATCCCCTCCCTCCTCCTCCCCAAGACAGCAAAGCAATCTGATATAGGTTATATATGTACAATCATGTTAAACATATTTCTGCATTTGTCATGTTGTGAAAGAAGAATCAGAACACAAGGGAAAAACCTCAAAAAATAAAAACAAAAAAAGTAGAAGCAGCATGGTTCAATCTGCATCTAGATGCCATAGTTCTTTTTTCTGGATTTGGAGAGCCTTTTCCATCATGGGTCCTTTGGAACTATCTTGGACCATTGAATTTCTGAGAAGAGTCAAGTCTATCACAATTGATCAACACACAATGTTGTTGATACTGTAGGGGCCAAATTTAATATGGGGAGAGTTAATTGGATGGCTCTCTGTAATATTGGGGTTCAGAAAATAATTAGGGACCTCTAGGTCCACAGCTTATTCCCCTCCAAACTGCCTTTTTAAGTTATTTCTCCCAGGCCAATAAGAAAGGAGTTTAACAGCCTCTTTTCCACAAACAAATCAGATTTTATTTAATGGGAATAAAATACACAGCAAAGGTGAAATTAATAAAGTCAAGGACAAGGGAATAGGGAAAAAGGAAAATGGATAATCTTCCTGGATCTAGCAAGGGCTTTCTCAAACCCAAATTTGCTTTCAGCTCAGCTAATTCAAAGGGCTGGATTTAACTCACCACCAGGGGTCCGTAATTTCTATGGGAGTCAGATGTTCAGCCTGTAGTCTGCTCCGAATGCTCCTCCAAGGCCAGAGACAGAGAGTATGTGTGTCCTACTTCCTGTTGGGGTCCCTTTTTCTACTTTTTTCTCCCTACCCCAAAGGGGAGGTCCTTCAAGTAGTGTGGCTGAGACTGGTTCCCTATTAATGATGCAGTCCACAGCCTCTGAGGAATACTGTGTACAATGTGTTCTCCTGGTTCTGCTCACTTCATTCGGCTTCAGTTCATGTAAGTCCTTCCAGGTTCCTCTGAACTCCTCCTGCTCATTGTTTCTTACAGCACAATAGTAATCCATTACTTTAATATACCACAACTTGTTCAGCCATTCCCCAGTTGATGGGCATCCCCTCAATTTCCAATTCTTTGCCACCACAAAAAGATTAGCTATAAATATTTTTGTATATGTGGGTCCTTTTCTCTTTTTTATGATCTCTTTGGGATGAAGACCTAATAGTGGTATTACTGGGTCAAAGGGTATGCACAATTTTATAGCCCTTTGGGCATAGTTCTAAATTGCTCTCCAGAATGGTTGGATCAGTTCACAGCTCCACCAATAATGCAGTAGTGTTACAATTTTTCCACAGCTTCTCCAACATTTATTATTTTCCTTTTTTGTAACATTAACCAATCTGATAAATGTCAGGTGGTACCTCAGAGTTGTTCTAATTTGCATTTCTCTAATCAATAGTGATTTAGAGCATTTTTCATATGGTAATAAAGCTTTCTGACTTATTGAATAAATGCTTAATAATTTTTTCATTAATTCCAGGAACAGTTGAAAAAGTTGTTACAGAGACATCATGTAGTAGTGATGACATTCTTCATATATACAAATATTTGCTGAAGCTCTCTCCTAGTTAGAAGTGGAACAATCATTCCTAAATGTCTGGATACAACTTTCATTCTTCAAAAGGTTCCTATGAGTAGATCTTTATTGGACCTTATTCTGAGCAGTAAGAAAGAGCAGGTTGCTACCGTAGTGTAGAAATGATGATGCAATCCCACCATCTTAATGTTTTTCACAGAAAAAAGGGAAGAAAATGAAGCATAACCTGATGTACTCCCTAGATTTTAGGGTTTATAGATTTTCAACATTCCAGAGATAGGATAAGTCCAATATAGGCTCCTCAGCCTGACATTTAAGTTTTCCTTCACATTCTGTCTCCAACCATTTTATAGACGAGTAAACAAAAGTCAAAAGAGGTTAAGTAACTTTCTCATGGTCTTACTATTAATAAATATCTGAAGTGGTATCCTATGCATTGAACTATGCTGCCTCTCCTAATATGAACAGAATTCAACAATTAGAATTGGTTATTGGCTTTAGTAAAAGGTAAGGACAAGAAGCAGCATGGCACAATGAATGGAGAATTGGTCTTAATTGAGTTTGATAATTGGCAAAATTCCAATATGTATTTTGAAGGGATGATTTGTAAGTACATAGAAAGGGAAGTGATAATAAGTACAAGTCAGCATAGCTTCATCAAGCACAAGTCATGTCAGCCTAAACTCATTTCCTGTTTTCAAAGAGTAACTAGACCAGAAGGTCAGAGGAACACTGTGAACATAGTATCCCTTGGACTTCACTAAGATAGCTGTTAGTTTTTCATGGTATCCTTGTGCAGGAGGTGAAGAGATGTGGTGTGGATGATAAGATTGTTAGGTATATGTGGAACTGGATGAATGACTGAACCATAGAGAGTGGCTCTTAATTAATAGATTAATGTCAAGACTGAGGGAGGTCTCTAGGAGTCTACCATAGGGTGTTGTCCTTGGCCATGTTTCTATTTGACATTTTTATCAGTGACTTGGATGAAGGTAGAGATTGCACTATTATCAATTTTTTAGGCAAAATAAAGTTGAGATAGAGAGATGTTGTTGTTCAGTCATTCATTCATGTCTGAATCTGTGACCTTGTATGGTTTGTTTTTTTTTTTGTTGTTGTTTTTTTTTTTTTTGGTGGGGGAGGGAAAGATACTCAAGTGGACTGCCATTTCCATCCCCCTTAGGCAAACATAGGTTAATTGACGTGCCCAGGGTCATTCAGCTAGTAAGTGTCTGATGCTGCATTTGAACTCATATCTTATTGACTCCAGATCCTGTGCTTTATCCACTGAGCTAATATTTATACAGTGCTTTAAGGTTTGCAAAGTACTTTACATATGTTATTATCTCCATTTGACAGATAAAGAAATTGAGGCACAGAAAGCTTAAGTGATTTGCCCAGGGTCACATAGCTAGTAAGTACCTGAGACAGAATTCAAACTCTGGTCTTCTTGACTCCAACTTCATAGCTCTATCCACTGTACCACCTAGATGAGGTGATGGAAAGCGGATTTAAAAGGAAAGGACAAGTAGAAAAACCCTTTTGACACAGTCTCCTGTTCCACTTAGATTCTACTTTGATGACACTATTCATTACTTCAATAGAAAGAGGTTTTCTAAAAATGAGTAGAAGGCTCAGGGGCTCCCTTTCTGGTGATAATGAATAATAAAAATAACCCCAAAGCTGGGAGAAGTAGCTTTGATCTAGAAAAAATAACCGTAGATTAATACCAACTTAATTGTTATTACTGCCTCTAAGAGTTATGAAGAGTAATAACACCACTGTCCTACAATCACCAGAAGGCAAATTTAGAACAGTTTTTCCTTTAGTGGAGATAGATTATATTGAACAGCACACACTCTGGTACTCTCACTTTCCTTTGATCAATAACTTGGGGTGCCTGGGGTTAGGGACATAGACTTTGTATTTGTACCAGAGAAGAATATGAAAGGGAATAACTATAAAAGAATAGTTCTCTACACACAGTTATTAAGTAGCTACTATGTGCCAGACACTGTGCTAACAGAAACAGATTTAAACAGAATCAGAACCAAAATGAACAAAGCTAACTGGCTTATCCATTGTGGAGCCCATATTTTGCATAACTACAGACTATTCAAGTCCCATCAAGTTATGTCCAAAAGACTGGAAAAAAATGTATCAGGCAGCTAAATATATCCCAGCCCCAGGGAAACAAGTAGCAATGAGATGTTCCAGAATTTGTCAAGGACATAAATGTGTGCAGGAAATAATTAATCATATTATGGGATTCTTTTGAGCAAGAATTATCTTATTTGAAAAAATAATAAATATGGGCTAAGTTCCACCCCAGCTCCTCCTTTCTATCACCATCCTTCTTGGAGCCCATCAGTAATTTTTCTCCACTCCACTGTTTGTATACCCCAATAGAGACTGGGCTTTTGGGGAAAAACAGGAATTTCTTATCAGCTCAACAGGAAATCCTATTTTTACTCAATGTTCCAATTAAAAATACCAAAAGGGAGAGGGGTGAGTATGTATATACACAAGCCACATACTATATTTATCCCAGGATGCACTTCCATAGTGTTAGTTCCAGGAATCCATCCTTTAGGAGCTGGCCCAGGAGCACAGGAAGAAAGGAAGGCTGCCCTTCATTGGAGAATGACAACATTAATTTAAGATTGCTGCCCTATGATAGGAAGCTGACGATATAATTCAATAATGGTCCAGTCTAGAAAATGCCTCCAGAAGTGCTCAGATCATTGAATCATAAGATTCAAAGCTGGAAGGGACCTTAGTGATCATTTAGCCCTAGTCCCTTGACTTTACAGATGATCCAACTCAGGTTAAAAGACCTGTCCAAGGCTACCCAAATAGTCGAAAGTGGCAAAGCCTGTATCCCAAACCAGGTGTTCTTACTTCAAATCCAGGGATATTTCTCCTGCCATGGCAGCATCCCAGGTGTCAGAGGGAATCCCAGTAAGTAGTCCCAGTCGTAATAGGAACTTAGAGATACTTGTTCTATCAAAGATGAAGATACAAAAAATGGGGCACCAGGCCTGGAGTCAGGAAGACCTGAGTTCAAATCTGGCCTTAGACACTTAGTAGCTGTGTGACTCTGGGCAAGTCATTTAACCTTGTTTGACTCAGTTTCCTCACCTATAAAATGAACTGGAGAAGGAAATGGCAAAGTACTACAGGAGCTTTGCCAAGTAAAGCAAATGGAGTCATGAAGAGTCAGACATGATCGAAACTACTGAACAACAAAATAGAATAGCCAATAAGGAAAAGCCCAAGTCTCAAGAGCATAGATATAGGCAGAAACTGAATGAACCCTGGGTGCTTGTGTTTATGCCCCAGGAAGTGACATTGAGCAAGGTGCCATCCTATTTCTTACATTTGCTCTCCATTGAACTTCACTATAATGCTCAGCCCAGACAGAACTACTTTCTAATTTTCTAGCCCAAAGTTGTGTGGTCTTCAGACCTCTCTTCCAGGACTACCTTCAGAAACACCATTGTTCTGCCTGACCTGAGTACCTGAATCCCCTCCCATAATAAATTCTCACTCATTATTTCTTACTAGTCTTTAAGAGATATTGTAGACTTGGAATCCATAACTTCATGGCCAATTTGACAATGAGTCTCTCTGAATTTATCCAGGCTATTCCTTAGACAACAGAAGCATAGGTCACTGGACTGCTGTAATAAAGTCTTACTCTGATGTTTCACTGCAGTGTGTAATTGCCTCTTATCTCTTGCTTCCTTGCTCTCTCCTCTATAGCAGACACTTCTGCTGGGGACAGACTTGCTCAATGCCCTTCTGTTCAGGCTGTAACACAGTTGGATTGCCAATTCACTAGGGAGCTAAAGCCTTGTCTTAAAGCCCAGCATGTAAGAGAGCAGTCTCACACTTGTGGCTGTCTCCTCATAGTGGGGCATCTTCCTCTTTATTTACTCTTCTGGCCATCATATTTCAGGAAAGTCTTCATCCTGAAGATCACTTTAGCCTAGGATCTCCCAACTCATTAGTCAATAACCTTTGCCTCTAAGGCCTTTCCCTTTGATTGCAGGGTGGAGAGCTCCTCACAGAACCTTCATTTAAGGAGGGTGCCCGGGTCAGGCATCCCTTCATTCCCTAGCCAGTTTTACCACCCTGGGCTTCTCCAACATGCCCCCTCTAGGTACCTTCCCTCCCCATTCTCCACTTTCATTTTCTTCCTTCAATTGGAATGTAAACTACTTGAGGGCAGGGACTCTCTTTTGTCTTTCTTTGTATCCCTAGCACTTAGAACAGTGTCTGGCACACTTTATTTATTGAGCAGAAGGGGCAGCTGCCTTTTTGACAAGTGCCGAGTTTCTCTTGCTCTCCTCTCATCTGTTCTTACTGTAGCCTCCAAGGTTCCTTAGCCCCACCTGTCTGTACCAGCTCCTAATGAACATCTTTTTTCTTTTTGACTTCATGCCAATGCGTATCTGATTTACTTATTCACTTGGTAAATGTTTATTGATAAAATGGATGGACCACTGGTCAAGAAATCAAGAGACCTGAGTCTTGGTCCTGGATCTGCCACTAATTGGGGAAGCAGAAAGAGCACGGGTTCTAGCATTGGCTCAAATGACTGAGTTCAGTCCCACATTTGATGCTTACCTGTGTGGTGTAAGGGCCAAATTTTAATTGGGGAGTATTAGTTAAGCGGCTTACCATAACATTGGGGTAAGAAAGGAGATTAACAGCCTCTTTCAAAAAAATGAAACAAAACAGGGTTTATTAACAAGAACGAATTTAAAACACAAGATTAGTAGAACTAGGGACAAGGGGAAAAGGGAATAGGGGAAGGAAAATAATATGACCTAGAATCACACCAACCGGACTCAGCTGTTCCCAAAGAGCAAAATGGCTGCTCCCCATCTCTCTCCCTCTCACACACCAGAATGTAGAATCTCCTCCCTTCTCCTTCCCAGAAAACCCTGGGCTGTCTGCACACAGCTCTAAGCTAATTGGCTGGCAGCCCTGATTGACAGTCACATGACTACCCTCACTGGGCTTCCAGTCATTATAATCTGGTGAGGCCCATGTAGGCGTTGGCATGTGGTGATGACGTGAGCTGCAGCACCATGGCGATGGCTACAGCCAATGGGTGGAGCACTGTGCCAGCACAGAGGTGGCCCTGGCAGCTGGGGTGTGCCGTGGGGCTTCTAATTTTAGCCAAAGATGGGGTCATAGAAACCTCAAATCACAATTAATTCTTTACAGCGGGCTTAAGCAAGTCACTTAATGTGACTGGGTCTCACTCAGTTACCTCCTTGTGAAATGAAGTGGTTGGATTAGATATCCTCCAATGCTTTTTACATATCTAGATCTATAATCTCTCTCTCTCTGTCTATCATCTATCCATCTCTTTAATTACTTTGTTTTCCTTAGACCATTAAAATTTAGCAGAGTGGGGAAGAGAGTCTAGATGTAAACTTGGGCAACTCAACTTCAACTCAATCTTTCCAGCTCAGGTCATCCATTCACCTAACTATCCATTCTTCCATCTCTCTATTGTCATTTAAAAAATAACAATAATTGGAAATCAAAGGAATGCCCATAAATTGGGGAATGACTAAACAAGCTGTGGTATATGATGGTGATGGAATATTATTGTACTATAAGAAATGACAAGCAGAATGACTTCAGAAAGGCCTGGAAAGACTTGTATGAACTTATGTGTAGTGAAGTCAGCAGAACCAGGAGAACATTGTGCACAGTGACCACAATATTTGTTTGATGAAGGACTGTGAATGACTTAGCTATTCTCAGCAATACAATGATCCAAGACAATGCCAAAGGACTATTGATGAAACATACTATCCACTTCCAAAGAAAGAACGGATATTGATTGAGCACAGACTGAAACATGCTATATTTTACTTTATTGTTTTCATTTTTCTTTTATTCATGTTTTCTTGTACAAAATGAACAATATGATAATGTTTTACATAATTGCACATGTATAACCTATTTGCTTACTGCCTCAAGGAGGTGGGGAGGGAGCAAGAGAAGGAGGAATAAAATTTGAAACTCAAAACTTTAAATAAAAATGTTTATTATTAAAACACACACACACACGCAAAACCCAGTAGGATATTTTACAAGCCAATCTTTTATGTTCACTGTCTTCTGTAAATAAAAAAGGAGTGGTTTTCAAAAATAAAAATAATAAACCCATCACAGAAAACACACACATGTACATACATGAACCTTACCAGATTGCCTCATCTAACCCCCTTATTTGATTGATAAGGGAAACTACAGTCAAGAGAGGGTCAGTGGCTTGACTAAGATAAAAAGCTGAATATTATATGTACATATATAATATATGAATATGTTATACACACAAATTTGTACAATGTATATTAAATATATGCACATTATATATCATATATTGTAAACTAAATATAATACATAAACACATTATATTAAAATATGTAATACATGTAATACTATTTTACATATGATGTATCCACATTCAAAATGTTGTATCATAATATATGCATACTATAAAATAAATATACAAAATACTTTAAAATATATAGAAATATGTGGTATGGAATATATTTTACATATGATGCATATCAGTATAACAGAAATTAAACAAATAACAAATATAATAAATATACTATAACCTACATGCACATATGCCCATTCTATCATATATACCACACATCATCCAAACATAATAAAAGCATGCATACATACATACACACATACACATGCAAATACATACTATACAGATTGTGACCTTGGACAAGGCACTTCTGTCTTGGTTGTCATTTCCTTATCAATAAAATAAGGGGGGGGTCAGATGAAGTAATTTTTTTCCATCATAAGCATTTATTAAGCACATATTGCATACAGGTATGAGAAAGGGGAAGAGGTGTAGAGAATGTCAGAGGAGCTGGGTTCAAATCAGGATGCTGCTGATCTTTGTGACCTTGGGCACATCACTTAGCATCTCTGGGCCTCAGTCTCCTCATAGGATGACCTGTTGGGCCTTCTTGGCTCAAATGAGAAGATGTGAATAAGCTGCTTGGAGAAAGCACCAACTATCCTTCCTCAGCCTGGTGCTTCTACATTGGCCCTTTCAGGGGGTCCTCAAAGTTAAAACTACTATTATGAAATTATTAATACTTTATTTGCATATAAAAATACAACCACCATTTCCAACTACATATCTATATGAGGCTGATTCTCTTTATATATGTCAACCAAAACAACATACTGCAACAATTTGAATGTAGAGACAGATATGCAAATCCAGCTCTCTTCTATAAGGCAAATATTAAAGAGTTTTGTGAAAAATATGTATTTTTTTCCATTTTTAGAAATAATTATTTTTATACATAATGTTATTTATGTTGACATGTAATAGGTTGATTATTGTCATTTAAATTGATAAATATTTTGAAAATTATCAGTTTTAATTTCTAATACATTAAATAGAATACAATAAAATGACCATATAGTAAATAAAAATAAACAAAACATAAACAAAAGCTCTTTCGCGTCCTCAGTAATTTTGCTCCTGAGACCAAAAAGTTTGATCTAGTCCAGCCCTTTCATTTTACAAATGAAGACTCCAAGGACTAGAGAGGTGAAGGGACTTGCCCTAGGTCTACCTGCACAGGTAAGAAACCCGAGAGGTCACGCCATCTTTCCCCAGTCCATCACCCTTGCACTGGCCACACTCTCCTTCCTTCCTGGTCTTCATCCCTTGGTTAACCAGTTTGTACTATACCTTCATCTTCTCTTGAGTCACATGTTCCATTACCCTATTATCCTGTTAAACCTCAGAGTTGGATGGCTCCCATCACCCACTACTTTCCCTCCTCCTCATATGCAGCTTAATGAAGCTAGAGAAAATCGTTAAGCCATGCTGACTGGATCCATTACCAATTTATTTTACATAATCTCAACGAGGCCCACGGCTAGGCAATCTTTTTATACTTCCCTAATTGACTCAGGATCCTACTCACCATGGCAGGTTTTCCAAATCTTTTTATCGTTCCTCAAACCGCCCATGGCTCCCCCTCTTTGAAAATCTCTCCTCATATTTCAATGAACAAAAAACCAGACATCACTCAGAGATCCTTTTTCTTCCTTCTTTCTCATCACTCAGATCTTTTCTGCCATTATCTCTGCCTTCATTCCTGTGTCACATGAAGAAGTGGCCCTTGTCTCAGCCAAGCCAAACACTTCTACCTGCACAATGAGGCTAGTTCATCCCTACTTCTTTAGCATATTGTTCCCTCTATCAACCCGACTCTTTCATTTATCTTCTATCTCCCTCTGTGTTCTGGTACTTTCCCTGCTGCTTGCAAACATGCCTATGTCTCTCCAACTTGATCCATCCATCACAACTAGATATTATCCCATATCTTTCCCTTCTTTTGTGATTAAACTTCTTGAGAAGGCTGCCTATAATAAATACCTCAGTTTCCTTTCTTCTCATTCTCTTCTTCATTTTCTACAATCTGGTTTCCAACATCATCATTCAACTAAAACTGCTCTGTCCAAAAGCTACCAATGATCTCTTAATTGCCCAAACTAATAGCCTTTACTCCATCCTCATTCTTCTTGACTTCTCTAGTCTTTTACATTCTTTTCTTGCTAGGCTTCTGTGACACATACTCTGTCTTGACTTTCTTTCTGCCTGACAACTCCTTCTGAGTCTCCTTTGTTGGACCTTCATCTGTTTCATGTCCAGTAATGGCAGGGATCCTTTGGGATTCTCCTTCCTTTATACATTTTTTCCTGGTGGTCTCATCAGCTCCCATGCATACAGATAATTCTCTGAGAATCCGAGACGATTCTCAAATCTCCTTATCCAGTCCTATTTTCTCTACTAACCGGTAGGCTAACATATCCAACTGCCTATTAGATATCTTGAACCAGATGTCTAATAATAATAAGAATAATAATAACAATAACAACAACAATAAACATTTATGTAGTGCTTACTCTATGCCAGGCACTGGGCTAAGTACTTTACAATTATTTCACTTATTCCTCACAACAACATTGGGAGGTGAGAGCTATTATTGTGTATATGAGGAAACTGAGATAAAAAGAGGATATATAGGGGCAGCTAGGTGGCGCGGTGGTGCGGTGGATAAAGTACCGGCCCTGGATTCAGCAGTACCTGAGTTCAAATCCGGCCTCAGACACTTGACACTTACCAGCTGTGTGACCCTGGGCAAGTCCCTTAACCACCACTGCCCTGCAAAAAAAAAAAAAAAGAGGATATATGACTTGCCCAGCATCATACAGCTAGTGTCTGAGTCTGGATTTGAATTTAGTTCTTCCTGGCTCCAGGCTAGGTGCTCTACCTACTGTGCCACCTGACTGCCATCTTAAACTAAACATGTCCAAAACTGAACTCATTATCTTTTCTCCCAACCCCTCCCCCATCATCCTAGCTTCCCTTTTATTGTTGAAGGCACTGTTATCCTCCCAGGTACCCAAGTTCACAAGCTGGGTGCTGTCCTTAACTCCTCACCCTTCCTGGCTCCCCTTATTCAATCTCTTGCCCAGTCTTGTTAACCTTACCTATGTGGCATCTCTTGGATATTCCCTCTTCTCTGCTGTCACCCAGAAGCAGGCTCTCATCACCTTATGCCTGGTCTACTAAATAGCCTGCTCTTTGGTCTTCCTGCTTCAAGTTTGTCTCCACTCTAGCGCATCTTCTACTGAGTTGTCAGATTAATGGTTTTTGTTTGTTTGCTGTTTGATTGTTTTTGTGGGGCAATGAGGGTTAAGTGACTTACCCAGGGTCACAAAGCTAGTAAATGAAAAGTGTCTTGAGGTCAGATTTGAACTCAGGTCCTCCTGAATCCAGGGCTGGTGCTTTATCCACTATGCCACCCAGCTGCCCCCCAGATTAAGGTTTCTAAAGGGCAGGTCTGACCATGTCATCTTCCCCTACTGGACCTATTGTTCCTAATTCAATAAACTCTACTGGCTCTCTATAACTTCCAGGATCAAATATAAAAGCCTCTTTTCAGCTTTTAAAGCTCTTCCTAACCTGCCCCCCCTTTCCAATCTTCTTATGCCTTACTTGTCCTCACATTCTCTATAACCCAGTGACACTGGCCTCCTTGACCTTTGTGTCATTTGAAATTTTATGGGGGTGACAATATCTATCCCAAGTTTTAGGGAATTTAGTTGAGGTTTCTAATATATTGTTACTTAAAAACTAGAGGCTATAGCATCACTTGGGGAATTAAGCATTTGTTAAAGCATATTAAATATTAGCAAAGAGAAAGCACATGGCTACGAAAGTTCAGAAGCCCCACATACCTAGGATAGAGGAGAGAGAGTGGGCAGCGTGCCTTCTTCCCTTAGGGTCCTCGGTGAGAGAGCGTGAGAGAGTGTAAGCTCCCTGCGGTCCGGAGGAGAGGCGGCCCTTATACACTGCTCCAAGTTAATTGGCTAACATCATTCAAATCTATTGGTTTACTGGACTTGAAGGTGGACCATGAGCAGTATGTGCTGAGGTCAGAGTCCAGAGGACAGACCCTCTGGAGGGAAAGGCTTTCAGGTAGGTGTGGTTTTAATCTCTATCATCTCTCTTCACAGGCCAAGCTCCAACCTGACTGACTGGGCTGGCTTTAAAAAAGTCAGGCAAGACTCTGGAGTTAGGCCCTTGAGTCGGGGAGGGGGCTTCTGGGAGCCCCCAAACTCATTATTTTCTCACACCTTCTTCAAACAAGACACTCCTCCCAGATCGGGGCATTTCCCCTGGCTTTCCTCCACGTCTGGAATTCTCTGCCCCCCTCATCTCTATCTCCTGGTTTCCCTGGCATCCTTTAAGTGCCAACTTAAATACCACCTTCGATAAGAAGCCTTTACAGACCCCCATTAATTCTTGTGCCTTTCCTCTGTTGTATATTTCCCATCTTTCTTTATATAGCTTTTTGTATGTAGTTGTTTACATGTAGCTCCTCTCATTAGATTCCAGGTTCCTTGAGAGCAGAGAGCATCTTTTCAACTTTGTGTCCGTAGCACTTAGCACAGTGCTTGGCACATAGTAGGCCCTTTGTATTTGCTTATTTGACTTGATTTTCAACTATACCACATGTCTCTGCTGTTACTGCTATTCCTTCCACAGAGAAACCAGGCTGGGGCTATTCCAGGGGGGAGAGAAGACATTTGTCAAAGTTCTTGGCTTGGGGTCTCTGTATCCTGAGAATTGACTCCCATGTTTTGTGGAAAGAGGGGAAGCTAGAAGACAAACAGAACAGAATTCTCTAATGGAGACACGAAACTAAAGAACTGGGCAAAAGGCCAGCTTAGCAGGCCGGTGGCAAGGCCCCCTGAAAGTAGCATTTTGTGTTTGAAAAATGTCTCCTTATTTTAGCTTCATTTTATCTCTCCACTTTGCTGGAGGAGGAGGTGTCTTTGGGGCATTCTTTGTGAATTAATGTGTTTTTGAAGGTTAGTTGTGGGTCTGGAGACTGCCTGGCTGAAGCTAAACAATAAGCTTGAACTGTGGGTTTCTGGGAGGATGGGAGGAAGAAGAGAAATCAGGCAGGGAGACAGGAAGGGTGAGAAACAATTGTCAGGGTGAGTCAATGAAGTAGGTACTGGCAGAAGGAGAATTCTAGTGGAGTCTTCTAGGAGAGGAGACTTAGGGACCCTGGGGGAGTGGGAAAACTACGGCACTTTTGGACCTGAATTCAAGGCAGAGACCTGGAGTATAAAGAAGTAGGGACTTTGCTTAGATATCAGAGAATTCAAGCTTTGGTTGTAGATCGAAGAGCAGTGGAAAGGTAAAAAAGAAAAAAAAGAAGGAAAATAGACTTATCTTAGTGCCAGGACTTGGAGCAGAAAGTGGGGTTCAGGGCCAAGGGAATTTTGAAGTGTACGTGACCCACTCAGCTGGATAGAGCCAGACAGTGGCAAGATACCCTATACCCGCCTTTTGCTATTTGCATTGTGCATCAAGAGAAGTCTTTGGAAAGGAGTTATGTTGCATATTAATGACCTGAATGTGATGCCACCAAAACAGCCAGGACATAGAAGTGTTGATTGATTAAATGACAAAAAGCACATGCTTCAGTTGTAAACCAAAAAAAGAGGCTCCCCCTCAATCCTTGGGCATCAACTTTGCCAAGATGATGACCAGGCTTTATTCTTTCTGTTACACACTCTGATCTGGATGGTGGTCACTCACTAGCTGTGTGACTTTAGGAAAGTCACTTAACCTCTGTTAAGGCAAACCTCTCCATCTGTAACATGAGAAGGTTGGGACAGATGGGCACTAACGTCCCTTCTAGCTCTGACAGTCCAGAATTCTAAGAACCAAGTGCTGTGGCAATCTTGCTGGGTGCAGGGTCTGGTATCAGGAAGTTGTCCTTGTTGTTTAGTCATGTCCAACTCTTTGTGACGGAATGGATCATGCTGTCTGTGGAGTTTTCTTGGGAAGGCTACTGGAGTGGTTTGCCATTTCCTTCTCCAGTGGATTAAGGCAAATGGACTTTTCATGACTTACCCAGAGTCACAGAGTTACTAAGTGTCTGAAGTTGGTTTGAACTCAGGTCTTCCTGATTTTAGACCCAGCATTCTGTCCACTGAGCCACCTAGCTGTCCAAAGCAAGCTTCAAATTCAGTTGACTTCAAATCCAGTCTCTGGCACTTAATAGCTTTGTGACTTTGAGCAAGTCACTTAATATTTGCCTCACTTTCCTCATTGGTAAACTGGGGATAAACATTGTACCTACCTTCCAGGTTTATTGTGAGGATCAAATGAGAGCATTTGTAAAGCACTGAGCACAACACAAGTGCTACATAAATACTGCTGTTGCTGTTGTTGTCCTCGTTGTTGTTACTGAGTGACTGGGATAGAGTTTCCAGGCCATGAAAACACTTTGTGTTGAAGCCTTCAGGGGAGGAGGCTGTCTAAAGGAAAATTCTCTAAAGCAGGGCTTCTTAAACTTTTTCCACCGTGACCCCTTTTCACCAGAGAAATTTTTACACGACTCCATGAATACAGTTACATAAAATAGGTATACAAATCAAACATTTACTGCCAAATTTCCCGCAACCCCCACAGTTTAAGAAACTTTAATCTAAAAAATCCTTACAGGTTGGTGGTAAGAGGGACATTGATTAACTCTCTGTTATCCCTGGCATAGGGTGTAGGGGAACCATTCAATTAAACTCAGAAGCAGCTGGCCATAGTGGAACAAATGTTCCTCAGTCTCCAAACTTGTATTTCTAATGCACAATGACTGGGTGATTGGGTTACTTCTCTGCCCCCTAACACCTGGTGACTCTCTATTCACTTTGGGACAAGATTCAAATTTCCCTGTCTAGTATTTAAGACCCTCCACAATTTGGCCACAATCTATTATTCTAACCTCTTATTATTTTGTTTTTGTTTTTGTGGGGCAATGAGGGTTAAGTGACTTGTCCAGGGTCACACAGCTAGTAAGTGTTAAGTGTCTGAGGCCACATTTGAACTCAGGTTGTCCTGAATCCAGGGCCCATGCTTTATCCACTGCGTCACCTAGCTGCTCCCTAACCCCTTATTATTTTAACCTCCTTATTCTATATTCCAGCCATACTTGTCCATTAGTTGTGCCCCTTTCCTCCTCCTGTCTCCAGATATTTCCAAAAGTCATTTGTACCTGGAACATACTTTCTCCTCACCTTTATCGCCCAGATCTTCATCTTCCTTCAAGCCTCAACTCAGGTGCCACCTCCTCCCGGGAGCCTTCCCTGACTTCTGACCCTCTAAAATTGTTAGAGTACTCTCCTTTCTCGAATTTCCTTGTACTTACTTATCTGTATTCAAGCTTTATTCCCGCACAGAATGTTAGCCTTTAAATTGTAAACTTTCTGTCTTTGTATCTCTACAGATACTTATGGAGTACTTACTATATGCATGGGAGATATAAAGAGATTAAAAGATATAGTCCTGGGGCAGCTAGGTAGCAGCGGATAAAGCACCAGCCCTGGATTCAGGAGGACCTGAATTCAAATCGGACCTCAGACACTTGACATGTACTAGTTGTGTGACCCTGGGCAAGTCATTTAACCCTCACTTAAACAAACAAAAAAAGAATGAATGAATGAACATGTAAACAAACGAATGAATGAATAGATAAATAGATAGATAAATGAATGAATGAATAAAATTAATTAATTAATATTAAATTTAAAAAAATATATAGTCCCAGATAGTTTTGATGACTGCTGCTTTATAGTAAAGCTCCAGATTTGGTACAGCTAACACACCTTCCTGTACATTTTTTTTTCATTATTTCCCTTGATATTCTTGACTTTTTGTTTTTCCAGATAAATTTTGTGATTATTTTTTCTAGCTCTATAAAATAATTTTTAGGTAGTCTGATTGGTATGGCACTGAATAAGTAAATTAATTTAGGAAGAATTGTCATTTTTACTATATTAGCTCTGCCTATCCATGAGCAATTGGTATCTTTCCAATTATTTAGATCTGATTTGATTTGTGTAAAGAGTGTTTGGTAATTGTGTTCATAGAGTTCCTGGGTTTGTCTTGGCAAGTAGACTCCCAAGTATTTTATATTATCTACCATTACTTTAAATGGAATTTCTCTTTCTATCTCTTGCTGCTGGACTTTGTTGGTCATGTATAGAAATGCTGATGATTTATGTGGATTTATTTTATATCCTGCTACTTTGCTAAAGTTGTTAATTGCTTCAAGTAATTTTTGAGTTGATTATCTAGGATTCTCTACGTATACCATCATATCATCTGCAAAGAGTGATAGTTTTGTTTCCTCCTTGCCTATTCTAATTCCTTTAATTCCTTTTTCTTCTCTGATTGCTAAAACTAACATTTCTAGTACAATATTAAATAATAGAGGTGATAATGGACATCCCTGTTTCACCCCTGATCTTACTGGGAAGGCCTCTAAGTTATCTCCATTACATATAATGCTTGCTGATGGTTTTAGGTAGATACTGCTTATTATTTTAAGGAAAGCTCCCCCTATTCCTAAGCTTTCTAGCGTTTTTTATTAGGATTGGGTGCTGCATTTTGTCAAAAGCTTTTTCTGCATCTATTGAGATAATCATATGATTTTGGTTAGTTTTCTTATTGATGTGGTTGATTATGTTAATAGTTTTCCTAATGTTGAACCAGCCCTGCATTCCTGGTATAAATCCCACCTGGTCATAGTGTATTATCCTGGTGATCACTTGCTGTAATCTCCTTGCTAATATCTTATTTAAGATTTTAGCATCAATATTCATTAGGGAAATTAATCTATAATTTTCTTTCTCTGTTTTTGCTCTGCCTGGTTTTGTTATCACCACCATATTTGTATCATAAAATGAATTTGGTAGAACTCCTTCTTCACCTATTTTTCCAAATAATTTGTATAATATTGGAATTAATTGTTGTTTAAATGTTTGGCAAAATTCACTTGTAAACCCTTCTGGCCCTGGGGATTTTTTCTTAGGGAGTTCATTAATGGCTTGTTCAATTTCCTTTTCTAATATGGGCTTATTTAAGGATTTTATTTCCTCTTCAGCTAACCTGGGCAGTTTGTATTTTTGTAAATATTTATCCATTTCATTTAGATTGTCAAATTTATTGGCATACAGTTGGGCAAAATAATAGATAAATAGATAGATGAATGAATGAATAAAATTAATTAATTACAATTAAATTTTAAAAATATATAGTCCTAGTACAGTGTTTTGCAGGTAAAGGGAAGAGGATAGGGAAGGAACTTGCAATCATGAAGCACCTTCTGAACCAGACACTGTGCTAAACTCTCTATAAATATTATCTCATATGATCCTCACAACTCCATTTTATTATCTCCATTTTATAGTTGAGGAAATTGAAGTAGGTAGAGGTTAAATGAGTTGCCCAATGTCACACAGCTAACTCAGGTCTTCTGAACTCCAGGCCCAATACTCTATCCACTATGCCACCTAGCTTCCTGTAAAGGGACCTTAATCAGTATTTGCTGACTGAATGAGTGTTACAGACCAATGGCTAGAAGTCAGAGAGAAGGATGAGCCCAGAAGGGGACATTTGAATTGGAAGAGCATTCTAGGTAGGGCTCATGTGCCAAGAAGTGGGCCTCAGGAAAGTGCAGGATAATTTTGAGGTGATGGTTAGTAGCCTTGTTTAGCTGGAGCATGGGGTTAGTGGAGGGTCCGAGTGGGAGGTATAGCCAGAAAAGGAGCTTTGGGCCAGAGTATGGAAAGCCTAAGTCTAAGGAGGTAGAATTTTCTGCTTTCTTATTGGGTGGGGGAGGAGGAAGTGGAAGGGAAAGTACTCAAAACCTGAAAATAAATGAAAATAGCCCCTTCATTTTACAATTGAGCAAACTGAGGTAAGAAGAAGCTAAGTGACTTGCCCAGGGTCATGCAGTTAAATTTCAGAAGTATGCAGCACAAACCTGAATAAGCCATCTAACCTCTCTCAGACCCAGTTTTCCCATCTATAAAATGGGATGGTTATAGCACCTACCTCCCATATATGTTATAATGATCAAATAAGATAATATATACAAAACACTGTGCAAATATTTTAAAAATACTTTTTACAATTAACATAAATCTATAATTTCCTTCCCACTACCCACTCCATTAAAAAAGAAAGAAAAAATAAAGTTCTCGTAATGTCTAATATATATGCAATAAATATACAAAAAAAAAATTCCTTAATTGTTTTTGTCCGAACCTTGAAGCACTGTTTACCATATCTAAGAGGTTCTCCAACAGTATTCTGGGTGTGGAAAAGAAAGGAGTCTTTTCTGTGTTCAAGGACCAAGAGGGCAAGGCTAGCTCCCTTCAGAGCTCAAGAGGAATGATCAGACTGGGAGAGATGCAGGAAGCTATTCTAAGCCTGACTTTAAACCTAAACTTTAATATGCTCTCCTCCTCCTCCCCCAAAAGAGGAAAACCAGGTAGCTTGAGAAAACCCCAATATAGATAGTTTTTAAATGGATAGTCCCTCATCCATGCTCAAGGGACCAGTGTTCCTAAGAAATGAGATCGTGTAACTGAAGGGATAATTTCCAAACTCAGAGACACTACAGTGGGCTACCCAATGAAAAGCAATTCAATGTTAATAGATACCCACTGGTATGGACCAAGGATTAGACTTGTTCCCTTTAGCTCTAGAGAAATGAAATAGGAGCAATGGGTGCAAGTTGCCAGGATGCAAATTAAGTCTTGATGGAAGAAGGAAATCTCTCACATGTGGTTTTCCAAAAATGAAATGGATTGCCTCCCCAGGGAATGGGCTTCCTACCAGCAGATGTATCTGAGCAAAGGCTGGATGGCCACTTGTCTGTTGTCTTATAGCTTTTTCAGCTATTGGTTTGGACTGAATAGTTTCTGAGATCCCTTTCAGCTCTGGAATTCCAAGATTTTGTGATTCCCTAACTTTTCAGTCTTCCCTCAAGCCTGAGGAACTGACAAGACTGGATCTGAGAACTAGCTAGAAGGCCTTCAGACTACATCAAAATCCTATAGTCTGTCATGTTGAGCCTTCTTACGAGACCTCTACTTGAATCCAATGAAACACCATCACTTTAGTAAATAATATTCCAAAATGTTCTACTTCTGACAGAGATTGTCTGTGAAGTTCTGGTGTAAGTCACTTAATTTCCCAGTGCCCTGTGCAGCTCTCTACAGCCATACAATATAACTTGCTGAGCAGATGCCAATCTACATTGGTGGAAAGAGTTTCCTTGTTGGAAGTTCCTTAAATTGATGAAACTATAAGTTAGGTTCAAAATAAAACAAAGCAAAAAGAAAAAATGCCACTACCCACATATGACAGATTTTTGTGTCCTTCCTGGGGACTCTGCATATGACTATTAAAAATAATAATAATGATAATGAAAAGCAAAACAGGAAATTCTTATCAGTTTGGCAGGAAATGCTTTAACTGCATGGAAGGTGTTGCTTTAGTATTTTGCTCCTTCCAGGAACTGCTTGGAAATAATTTATGGTCCAAAGCAGGAGCCAGTTTTCCTCAGCTTCCAGGGGGAGGACAGAGTGTCAGGCTAAGTAGGGTGGGTACAAGAGTGATACTGGGGAGCAGGATCTGCATTTATCTTAAAATGTGCATGTCTAAGGATAACAGATTCATTGTGTTTCATTATAAATTATGATCCTGCTTTTGTTCTACAGATCCAGGGAAAATAAGGAGGCGCCATGGCAGCCCTTTAAAAAAAAAAGTTGCATTAGTCAGCAAATATCAGTTACGTGAAGTCTTCTGGGACAGAGAGGTGAATGAAACTCAATAATTCTTAGGAGACAGTAGAGTCTCCTAATGGAAAGACCTTTGGACTGCAAGTTCAAAGATCTGAATTTGCATGAAGCTTTCCCATTGACTAGCTGTGTGACTTTGAACAAGTCACTTCAAATGATTGTTTTATCAAGCATCTATTGCTTTCAGAGCTGTTACAAGAGCCAGAGTAGATAGACAGGTTAGATAAGATATAGTTCCTGTCCAATAGGAGCTTAAACTCTAGTGGAGAGATAAGACACCAAGTCAGATTAATTGTAATACATGCTATGAGATGGAAAATGCATTCAAAAGTCATAAGGCCATGTGTGATAGGGAGAGGAGTGGTGGCAATGACCACTTATGGTGATCAAGAATGACTTTCTGGGGGCAGCTAGGTGGCGCAGTGGATAGAGCACCGGCCCTGGAGTCAGGAGTACCTGGGTTCAAATCCGGCCTCAGACACTTAACACTTACTAGCTGTGTGACCCTGGGCAAGTCACTTAACCCCAATTGCCTCACTAAAAAAAAAAAAAAAAAAAGAATGACTTTCTGTAGAAAGCAGCATTTGAGGGCTTTGAAAGAATGGGTATGCATTCAATTAGAAAAAAATGAGTAGGGAAAGACTAAGCAAAGGTAAACAACATGAACATGAAATGGATATTTTCCCCTGGGAGAATATAAACTCCTTGAGGAAAGGAAGGAAGGAAACAAGCATTTATTAAGTGCCTATTAAGTGCCAGGCACTATGCTAAGCACTTTACAATAATTATCTCTCTTGATTCTCACAACTCTGAGAGGCAAGTGCCTATATTACAGATGAGGGAACTGAGAAAAAGGGGTTAAGTGACTTGCTTAAGGTCATACAGCTAATAAGTGTCTGAAGTTGCCTTCTTTTTTCTTCTTCATAGTTCTATCTGTTAAGGGCTAAAATTCTAGCTAATCTGTCTAAAATATCTAATGAGTGGTCGCCAATAAATTATAAGCTTTAGCAAGAGTTAGACTTTTAAGCATTTATTAAGGAGAATAAGAATTTGGTAAAGAGAGAGAAAAAGGCCTAGATTCCTATCTATTAAAGGGAGAGCACATTTCTAGCTCCCTTCTCCGCCAGAGTCCAGAGGAAAGAGAGCGAGACTGAGCGCCAGTCTCTTCCTTCCTCCTCCCACTAGTCCGCGTCACTTCCTGATACCAAAGACAAGACTCCTGGTCTTGCCCTCAAAGACCTTCGCTTCATGGGCAGAACTCTTCTACAGTTAGTATCCAGCAGGTGGCGTTATTCCAATCGTTACAGTCCCCCCTGTTGTTCCTCAAGAAACAAAATGTTTCCTTGACGGAACAGTAAAAACAATATGATAACTATTGCTAACTAATAATATGTGAACAACAATATAGAAAAGGAAGAGAGGAAAGTTTTGTCCAGAGGGGCGATTTTTTTTGTCCTCATAAACCGACGCTTTGACATTAGTCTTGCAAAGGGAGGGCCTCTGCAGAGAATACATGTTACAGATGGTGTATATTATAACAGAAAGAGAAAAAAAACCAACAAAAAGAACAAATCAAAACTGTTCATTTAAAGTCTCTGAAAGTCTTTTCTCAGATGTCCTCTAGGTGTAGTCGTGGAATGGAAGTCTTTTCAGGGGTTGATGTGTGGATGCTGGTAATCAGCCAGGAAAATTTCCTACAAAATTGAGCTTAACACAACTTTAAAACAGTTTTGTCAATAATCAAATCAAACAATGAAAGTTCTCAAAAACATGTCTAAGGGAATACAGAATCTTAGTTGTTACACATGAAACATATAATAAAACAAAAATTGAAACATTCTTTAAAATTATAATATTACTATAGTCCCCCCCCTTATGGAGGGTAATTGAGAAGACAATTGCTGCAATATTAATTATTAAAAATAATTTTTATCTGTTTCATCACTTTTTGCATCATCTGCCTAATTATCCTCATGCCATTATGAGAAATTAGAAAATCTAATATAATTGGTAACAGGTGTCAAGGCCAAATTCAACACTGTATTTATCATGACACCTGAGATAATTATGGGGGTTACCATAAAAGAACAGAGAAATGATGGGATATGAGCATTCCCACACTTGAGCAATATATACTGCCCATGCAGTATGCCAGGTCTAAAATAGGTGGATGGAATATATGTCCATGCCACCGAACATATTGGAGGAAACTGAGTCAGACTTAATCAGATGCATGGGATTGAGATGTCCATGGCATCAGGCATATAGGAGGGAGCATAGAAGCCAGGTGTAGGAGCGAGATGGGTGGGATGAATACTTCCAGCCATCTGTACAATATTGTGGGGAAAAATAAAATAAAATATTAAACCAAGAGAATCCAACCTCAACATTTGTCAAAAGCCGTTCCCTCGGCCATACCTTGACTTCATGCATGTCTCCCCTCATGTGACAGTTCAGTGCCTGCTCTTGCATGTATTCCTCTTGTGATTGGATGGCATCTTGGCCAACTGGCATCTGATAACTCAGAATAAAGGCAATTAATGTCTTAAATGATAAATTCCCATAATCCAAGTCTCATATGGATTTAAAATTGAGGATAAAAAATGATTGCAAAAAATGTGAATACATCTTGACTCAAAATATAATATATAATTATGCAACAATTTCAAATAATACCCTTTTTTTACTTAGTATACAATTACTTTTGTGAAAAATCAGAACATACTTAAATACAAGTTAAAGCACAACAGAATCTCAAAGAACTTTTTTTTTTTGAAAAAAGAAAACTTTTACAAATGTTCCCCTCTTTTTTTTTTTTTTTTTGGGAATATGCTTATCAAAAATAATACTTCTAGAATCAATTTACACTTGCCATGGCAACCAATTTGCCAGGGAAATGCTTTAAAGAGTTTGATCAAATAATCAGTTGAGAAAAAATAACAAAAACAAACAACTCAGAATATGGGAGCACAATACTCCTAGAATTAACATTGTATTATGAAATCAAAACCATGTTTCAAAATTAGATAGATGAATGAATAGAAGAAAATACACATGGAATAATAAGACAATGAAATTCAAACTAGGGAAATCTAAATGAATATGAACTTAATATTAATAAGAGTATTATAAAATATAAACTTGATCACATGACTATAAAAAGCTTTTACAAATATTCTCCTTGTTTTACAAACTAAGTATAAGACACAATCTCAAAAGCCTGAAAATCTCTATGAAAATAAACCCATACCATTAATTTCAAAATGTATATGTAATAGCATTAGAAATCCTATGTAACCTCTGAACTGATACTATCACTCTGAATGAATTCAGAACACTTTTGATTCCGATATCTAAAATCCCCAATACTCATATCAATACCTTGCTGTTTACTTCTACATTTCTGTAAAATATATATACTTCCATGGCAAGAGAAGCGGAGTCTTGAACTATGGTGATGATTGTCATTCTTATTCAGCTTAAGTTTTTCTTCTTTAACCCCTCTATATTGTCTGTCAGTCTTTTCACCATACAAATGCTTTATAAGATTACTAATTAAAGACAAAAGCAGGTTAACAAAATTATGAACAAAACGAGCATATCTGGAATTTAAAGGGTTTTCTAAGGTTGTCTCAGAAGCACAGCCAGGCTGGGGAAGGGCTGAGCCTGAAGCTGCAAATGCAGGTAGAAAAAGTTGAGCATGCGCACCAGATCTCTGGACTTCCCAGGCAGGGGAAGCTATGGGCTTGGCCATAGGAGGAGTAGAGGGTGGGGTCTGGAGAGGAGGGGAGGGACCAGAGCAATTTGAATCAGACTTGATTTTGAACTCAGGCCTGGATTCCTCTTCCCCCACTTTGCCTCCAGGTGCTAGGGGATTAAAAGCTTCTAGAGGGTGGGTCATTGCCTCCAGGCATGCAAAATTAAAGCAACAATTACTGTTAGAACTGGGAAAAGCTGCGGGAATCTTTTCAGGTTTCTCTGAAAAAGCATGGTTGGGAGAGGGAGAGATATTTCCTTGTGTGAGTAAGTTGCTGGCTCTTTTAACAAAAAGAAAAAGAAAAATAGAAAATCCACAAAAACAAAGCATTAACATGATCTTATCTCCCATTTGTCTGGTTAAACAGACTAAAATCAAAAATAGGATAATTAGGGAGTTTAAAAGGTCCATTCGAAAAAATTTAAAGGAAAACACAGCCAGTACACCAGTACTTAGCAGTTTAAAGGGTAGGGGAAATTTCTTACCCAACCGGAAGATCAGAAGTGAGGTTCAGCTTTCCTCTTCGTGGTCAGCCATCTGTTAAGGGCTAAAATTCTAGCTAATATGTCTAAAATATCTAATGAGTGGTCGCCAATAAATTATAAGCTTTAGCAAGAGTTAGACTTTTAAGCATTTATTAAGGAGAATAAGAATTTGGTAAAGAGAGAGAAAAAGGCCTAGATTCCTATCTATTAAAGGGAGAGCACATTTCTAGCTCCCTTCTCCGCCAGAGTCCAGAGGAAAGAGAGCGAGACTGAGCGCCAGTCTCTTCCTTCCTCCTCCCACTAGTCCGCGTCACTTCCTGATACCAAAGACAAGACTCCTGGTCTTGCCCTCAAAGACCTTCGCTTCATGGGCAGAACTCTTCTACAGTTAGTATCCAGCAGGTGGCGTTATTCCAATCGTTACATATCCATCTCACCCTTAGCTTCTGAGCCCATCACAGTTCCTAGTACATAGTAGGCAGTTAATAGATGCTTGCTGAATGAAATTGAATTTAACATTTGCTCCCAAACATTGTCCTCATTATGATTCTACTGTTTCTCACTGTGACAATAGGTCTTGAATGATTATTTCCTTTTTCTCTTCTCTTCTTTATAATCAGTTACATCTTGCTAACAGACACATAGATAACTAAATATAAAATGTATGCAAAATGTTAGAATGTCATTTTGGAAGAGGGGAGAGGTTGGGAGAGGATTCAATAAGTAGGAGGTGGCTCTTGAACTGAGTTTTGAAGGTAACTAGAGATTCCAAGAAATGGAGTTAAGGAAGGACAACATTTTAGGCATGGGGAATAGCCTGTTTAAGAGCACAGGAGATGTAAGAAGATGGGACATTGTGTGTGAAAAAACAAGTAAGCCAGTTTGATTGGAGAAGAGGAGTAATATGTAATCATCCTGAGAAAAGTGGATTGGAGACTGATTAGGAGGCTATTATATAGCTCAGGTAAGAGGTGGTAAATATGATTGGAGAGAAGCTGGAATGTGGGGTATGGTTTAAGCTTAAAGGAAAGAAGGAAGTTCAAGAAGCTGAGAAGACTCTGAACTTCCTTTTCCTCATCTGAAAACAAATATAAGGATGGGAAGGAGGTTCAGAATAGACAATCTCTAAAGTGTGTTAGAAGCCAAGACCCTGTGACCATCCTGTGTCATCCTAAGAGATGGCGGCAGGGGAGAAGCCAATAAGGAGAGGTGAATGGTTCATCATTTGATATTTGTCACCATATGTAATGAGTAGCTTGCATTGTTCCCATCCCCCATTGATGTGTTAGAAATAATACTAACAGAGACATTTTTTGTATAAACTCTGCATGTAGTGTGTCTCAAGTAGACCCTGTGTGGAAAGCACAGTTCATTTGCATGTTAGAGGCTGTTTCCATTATCTGATCTTTTCAATCACCTACTAGATGTGTAGATTTTTATCTTTGTTTTCAGTTGTCTTCTTCCCTTTTACATTTTTTAGTACTTTTCAACCCTAGGCATTTAGACCAGGACTATGCTGTAACAAGACACTAGTATTAGTGCCCCCTCCCCCCTGTTAGCTGCAATTATGTGAACAGTGAGGACATTTTCTGAACTCTGACACTTCCATGGTCAGATGAGTTGCCTACTATAGTTACCCTGATCTTAGCTTTCAGCCCTGAACTGCTCATGCCCTGGAGGTTAGCTCCTGTCTCAGCAGGGAACATATAAGAGACTTCCTGTCTGAGGCAGCAATTGCCTTAGCTTAATGGTCTTCATGCCTTACTGATTTGACTACTTACGTGGATTCAGACCCATAGCCTTGCTTTGATCTTCAGCACTTACTTGATCACTGAATCATAATTAATCAAACTGGATCCTGAACACTGGATGAACATTGATGATTTTCATCATTCCCTGGGTGTTTGATATACTCTCATTTCTGGTTTCTTTCCAAGACCTACCTTAGTTCTCCTTGATCTTCCCACTCAGTCTCGGCAGTGCATTACTCTCCAAGGGCCCAGAATGCCGAGATGGAAGATAATAACTTAACTAGGAAATCTGGAGAAAAGCTTGTTGAAAAGATGGCATGCCAAGCTCTCTCCTCATATGGCTGTGAATTAGTGGAAGACCCCAGAGAGAGAAGGGTGGATGAAATAGAGGCCAAATGTGATATTTCCAGAATTTTAATATTGTGTGGGAGGGCACAAAACTGGCACAGGATGCTTAGATGCAATAAGGATTTTTCACATACTAATGTGTATCTGACAAACATATGTTTCCTGCTTCCCAAGGGATCTGATGATACTGAAGCTGAATTGCAAATGAGTTTGGGGATTTCAGAGAAGGGTGGTAAAAAGATTTGGTGGAGAACTCAGAAAAAGCTCATTGAGATTGAGGAAATAAACATAAATAGAGCATTTGAGGCACCTGGAAGGGACTTTAGACCCTGAAGGAACTGAGAGCCAGAGAGTTTAAGTGACTTGCACGGAACATTCAGAGATAACATGTGACTTTCGGACCTCATTAGGGTCTTTGTCTTCACACCATTTCCCCATTATCATTCTAGGACACAAATATTCTTTATTGATAATCCCTCTCAGAACCAGATCACATGGCTCCTTAACCTTTACTCAATCTATTCAATAATCTCATTCTCTGCCCTGCTTCAGTCACATATTAGCATGATTGCACAATTTCTTGGAATTGCACTATCTTCAATACATGTTTCTTTGAAACTCCATTCTCCAACCCAAACTTCCTAACCTTCTACCTCCCCCATCTTTTTATTCATTCACTTATAATCTTTACTCTTCTTCTGCTAGTGTGATCTTTTTGCTAGTCTATCTCCTCCACTCTGACTTCATTTGCTTCCTCCCCCAGTTTTGAAACTGTGGCCCTTCTACTTAAACATTTCACTGGATCTTGTCCTAGATTCTCCTGTTTTTCTGGTGTCCCACTATTCCTGAGCTGTGAATCCTCCTTTTGGGGTAACCATTACCATTTCTGAGTCTCTTCTGCTTTAGCTCTACTGAGAGTTTCTGGTGAATGCCATGAGATCACATTGTTTTCATTCAGCATACAAAACCACTAGAGCCTGAAAAATCCTTCTTTTCTGCTGAGGCAGCTAGGTGGTACAGTGGATAAAGAACTGGGCCTGGAACCAGCCAGTCAATAAACATTTATTAAGCACCTCCTATGTACTGTTCTAAGTGCTGAGGATACAAAGAAAGGTAAAAAATATTCCTTGCTTTCAAGGAACTCACAGTCTAATGGGGGAGACAACATGTAAACAACTATGGATGAACAAGCTGTAGACAGGATAAACTGGAAATAATCAACAGAGGAAAGGGACTAGAATTAACATAGATCAGGAAAGACTTCCTGTTGAAGGTGGGTTTTTAGCTGAGATTTGAAGAAAGCCAGAGAAACCAGAAGGGAGAAATGGGAAGGGAGAATATTCCAAGCATGGGAGGCAGCCTGGGCAAATATCTAGAATCAGGAGATGTAGTGTCTTCTGTAAGGAACATTAAGGAGGCCAGTGTTATTGAATTGCTGAATACATGGGGGTGGAGGTGGGGCAGGAGGTTATAAGGTGTAAGAAGGATGAAAAGAGATGGGGCTGGGTCGGGGTGGGAGATTATGACGGGATTTAAATGCAAAACAAAGGATTTTTCAAAATATTTCATCCTGGAGGTGATAAAGAGCCACTGGGATTGACTGAGTAGGGGGTTGAGAGGGTCAGACCTGTGATTTAAGAAGTTCACTGGGATAGCCTGGACATTTTGACAGGAAGACAGACTGGAGTAGAGCAAAACTTGTGGTTGGGAGACCAACCGGCATCCTATTGTAAATAGTCCAGGCATGAGGGAATGGTAGTTCAAATCTGGCCTCAGATATTTATTAGCTGTGTGATTCTGGGAAAGTAACAACCCCTGTCTGCCTTAGTTTCTTCATCTGTAAAATGTGGTTAATAATTGCACCTTGTCCTGAATAAATAAATATAAGGATTGGAGGTAGACTAGTGAAGAAGGCCAGTTTTACTGCATTTTTACAGTATAAGGGAAAGTGTTGGGTCTTATGTGGTAGGATTATATTAATGATTAGTGGAAAAATTAGAATGCTAATGGATATCTTCCGGGGGTTTTTGTGAAAATCAAAGGAGATAAAATTTGTAAAGCACTTTTATAGTACCTAGCACTTAGTAGGCATTTGATAACTCCTCTTGTTTCTTTTTTTCTTCCTTCTATACTAACCAATTCCTTATCCTGTCAGTCATAGCAAGTACTTAAAAACTTTCTTCTCTTCCTTCAAGTCATCAAACACCACCAAACATTTCCCTAACTCCTCACATATATAGCCCATTGCCTGGCCTCCCACTTCTATTAGAAGACTGAGAATTTCCAACAAGATTTGTACTAGCTCCCTTCTTCCACTTTTTCCTTCTAATTACAGAAAAAGAGATCCCCTCTTCTCAATAAGGCTACTCCTTAACCCACATACCCTTTATCTCATTTCCTTCAAGAGCTTGCCCCAGTGGCTATCCCTCTTCCTCATTCATCTTCAATTTCTCCCTCATCACCAGTTCCTTAACATCAGTCTGCACATATGCTTAAGCCTTCCTTAAAGAAGCCTCTTAGGACATCTCTCTCCCATGATGCTTCCTGTTCCTCTCAACCCAGTCTTTATTTCCTAGTACTGGAGTTTCTGTCCCTTTTTCTCACTGAAACCCTTCTTTCAATGGTCATTAAGCACCTTTAAAAATCAATATCTATTGGACTTTGTTCAATTTTCACCTTTTTTGACTTCTCTGTACCTTTAGAGATTGTTTGCCATTACTTTCTTCTTCTTCTTCTTCTTCTTTTGTAAGCAACTGAAGTTAAGTGATTGCCCAGGATCACACAGTTAATAAGTGTCATCAAGTGTCTGAGGCCGGATTTGAACTCAGGTACTCCTTACTCCCAGGGCCAGTGCTCTATCCACTGTGCCACCTAGCTGCCCCCATTAATTCTTACTAGACATTTTCTCCTCACCTTGGTTCAAAAGACATCCTTGTTAAATTTCATCTTATTAGATTCAGCCAAGTGCTCTGTAATCCCGTTGAATCCCGACCTTTCTTCCAGTTTTGTGTCATCTGCAAATTCAATGAGCATGCAATCTATGCTTTTATCCAAGTCATGTGTGAAAATGTTAACATAATAAGTATCAATACAGCACTATAAAGTTTGAAAAATGTAATTGTATTTTATTTGATCCTCACAACAACCTTGGGAAGTAAGTGGCTATTATTATCCCATTTTATGTATGAGAAGCTGTGGCAAACAGAGGTTAAAGGAGTTCTCCAATCCATCCTCCATTCAGTCACAAAAGTGATTTTCCTAAAGCGCTACTCTAATCATGCCACCTCCTACTCAATCAACCCCAGTGATTCTTTATCACCTCCAGATCAAATACAAAATCCTCCATTTGGCATTTCAAAGCCCTTCATAATGTTACTCCCCTCCTACCTTTCCCTCAGTTCTTTTACACCTTCCTTCATGCCACATATTTTTCTATTCCAGTGACATTGCTCAATGAGCCAATGCCATGTCCTGGGCATTTTCTCTGCCTGTCCCACCTATCTAGAATGCTCTCCCTTTTCATCTCCACTTCCTTTAAGTCCCAACTAAAATTCCATCTTCTACAGGAAGCGCTTCCAACCCCTCTTAATTCTAGTGCCTTCCCTATTTCAATTATTTCCCATTATATCCTGTAAATAGTTTGTTGTTCATATTTGGTTTACTTGTTGTCTCCCCTGTTAGATGGTGAACTTCTTGAGGCAGAGACTATCTTTTACCTCTTTTTGTATTTTAAGTGCTTAGCACAGTGCCTGGCATATAGTAGATGTTTCATAAATGTTGGTTGACTGACTTGCTATGAGTCACATAGCTATGTGATAGATGAGTAAGTATACCCCTATTTATTTCAATCAGTATTAATTAATTTGATATGATTCCATAGGGGTATGATTATAAGTTCTGATATTAGGCCTCACAGATGTGAACTGTGATTGTAAGGTCACTTGCTTAATCATAGGAAGTTAAACTAGAGGACCTCCACCCTTGCTTTTCCTTGTTGTGGTGACTCAATTACATAGAAAAGTCCCCCCAGATATTTTTGTTGCTCCTCCATCCATTGTCGTCCCTCTATTTCCCAACATGGGGAGATGACTATGAGCATGTACACAGTGAGTGACTCCGGTTGCCAGCCTGCAGCCTGCTTTTCTACCAGCCTTACCAGTGCTCATCAGCTTTGTAGGATCTCCTGATAAGTCAAGGTCTACTTACTAGCTTGTTCTCAAGCAATAGGATTCTGTATTTTGTGTAGACCCTCCTAGAAAGTCAAGGGCAAGGTCTATCAACCAATGAGATTCTGTATTTTTTGTCTACTCACCTGTATTGTTTGGATATCAAGGCCCTGGAGGAAGAGGGCATCTCAAATCATGAGAAAGACCTGAGCTTCACTTCATTAGAGGGGGGCATGGACTCTTTAATTAAGTGCCATTGGTTCACAAACTCTTCCTCAGTGTTGTTGTTATTGTTTCTTGCAGATTAGACAATTTTGAAAATCCCCACAGTTATTAAGTGTCTGGGTTAGATTTGAACTCAGCACTAGAACTCTAGTCCACTGTGTCCTTAGCACAAGCCATGTGTAGATCTCTGGTGTATTCCACTGCAACGTCTTCTAATGTTGACTCTGAATGATCAGCAATGACTGTTTGAGTCTTCCTATCCAATGAGTTCTGAATTATTTTAGTTGTATTGTTGGTCTAATGTGTACATTTCCATCTTCTCCGTAAGAATAGTATAAGATAGTTTATCCAAACCTTTGGTTAAAATCTAGGTAATCTATATTGTCTAATGTATACCTTTCCATCTTCTCTATGAGAATAGTATAAGATAGTTTATCCAAACCTTTGTTAAAAATCTATGGTAATCTATCTCTTCAGCATTGCTCTCACATGCTAGTTTAGCAATCCGCATCATAAAGGGAATGAGGTTATTCCTGGTCTTAATGAAGCTGCCTCATTGTAACCATTACTTTCCTTCCTAGATGTTGACCATCATCTCTTTAGTGATCTGCTTTAAAATTTTCCCAGGAATCAAAGTAAAGCTCAGCTGTTGAATGAATGAATGAGTCAGTGAGTGAGTAAATGACTGATGTTCTACTGTTTTATTCCAGTTATCCATGTGGTGTTTTCCCTTCTCTCCCATTTCCCACTCCTACTTCATGTTCCCTTGAGTGTCTCCAGTGCTCTCTAACTGTTGCACCACCTAGCTGTCCCTTCCTCTTTATCTTCCCTTTATTTTTCTTCTTTTTTGTGTGAGGCAATTGGGGTTAAGTGACTTGCCGGGTCACACAGCTAGTAAGTATGTAAAGTGTCTGAGGCTGGATTTGAACTCAGGTCCTCCTGACTCCAGGGCCGGTGCCTCTATCTATCTGCGCCACCTAGCTGCCCCCTTCCCTTGTTTTCAAGTCCAGTCAACACACATTTATTAAGCATTTACTACATGGCAGACATTATGCTAAAGCCCTGGGAATGGAAAGAAAGGCAAAAACAGTCTTTGCCCTCAAGGGAACTCAGTTACTTTTGCAAATAATTATGCATATGCATATATATATATATATATATATATATATATATATATATATAGTTTTCAATATTGTATGTACATATATAAAACACGTACATATGTACCATGTATATCCACAGCACAATATATGTGTACCTATATTTCATATGTTATATAATCTCAGAAGGAAAGCAAAAGCATAAGGCATGATGGAGGGAGTCTGGGAAAGTCTCTTCCGGAAACAGGCTTTGCACTGAGACTGAAGGAAGCCAGGCTCTGTCAGGCCTTTCCCAGTCCTATGGCTCCAGTCCTGGTTTGTCATTGCTGTTAGAGCCAAGCTTCTGATCATCTCAGTCCCTTCAGGAACAAGAAGGAATACTGTTGTAGATACTTAGACTCTGCCCCTGACCAGCTCTGGGCTCTGATAGGGAGCTTATGCCTTAGTTTCCCAGATCCAGGCTTCCAACTCATTACCCAGCCATCTCTAAACCATGCCTGGTGCATACCCGATGCCCCCTTTTTAGCTCCCCTTTAGTGATTGCCTTCTCACCATTAGATTACAAGTTCCCTGGAGGTGAAGGATGATCTTGCTTGCTTGCATTTTTATTTACAGAGCTTAGCACAGTGTCTGGCACATAATAAAACACAGTGATTACTTAATAATGCTCTGCGTATGTTCTCTGTCTTTGTTTCTCTGTCCTTTTTTATCTCTGTCCTCTCTGTCTCTTTACCTACCTATTACCTATCTATTGCTAGCATATATTTAGATATATGCATGTGTGGTATGGATAGCTAGGTGGCCTTCCCTCTGAGATTATATATTGGACTTGCACTTAGGAAGACTCATCTTCATGAGTTCAAATCTGGTCTTGAGCTTTACTAGAATTTTCCCAGGAATCATGTTGGTGTTGTTAAGGCTAAAATTTCTAGCTAAACTGTCTAAAATATCTAATGAGTGGTCGCCAATAAATTATAAGCTGTAGCAAGAGTTAGACTTTTAAGCATTATTAAGGAGAATAAGAATTTGGTAAAGAGAGAGAAAAAGGCCTAGATTCCTATCTATTAAAGGGAGAGCACATTTCTAGCTTCCGCTCTCCACAGAGTCCAAAGGAAATGAGCCCCAGAGTCAGCGCCAGTCTCTTCCTTCCTCCTCCCACTAGTCTGCGTCACTTCCTCCTCCCGCCAAAGACAAGACTCCTGGTCTTGCCCTCAAAGACCTTCGCTTCATGGGCAGAACTCTTCTACAGTAAGTATCCAGCAGGTGGCGTCATTCCAATCGTTACAGTCCCCCCTGTGTTCCTCAAGAAACAAAATGTTTCCTTGACGGAACAGTAAAAACAATATAATAACTATTGCTAACTAATAATATGTGAACAACAATATAGAAAAGGAAGAGAGGAAAGTTTTGTCCAGAGGGGTGATTTTTTTTTGTCCTCATGAACCGACGCTTTGACATTGGTCTTGCAAAGGGAGGGCCTCTGCAGAGAATACATGTTACAGATGGTGTATATTATAACAGAAAGAGAAAAAAAAACAACAAAAACAACAAATCAAAACTGTTCATTTAAAGTCTCTGAAAGTCTTTTCTCAGATGTCCTCCTAGGTGTAGTCGTGGAATGGAAGTCTTTTCAGGGGTTGATGGTAGATGCTGTAATCAGCCAGGAAAATTTCCTACAAAATTGAGCTTAACACAACTTTAAAATAGCTTTGTCAATAATCAAATCAAACAATGAAAGTTCTCAAAAACATGTCTAAGGGAATTCAGTATCTTAGTTGTTACACATGAAACATATAATATAACAAAAATTGAACCATTCTTTAAAATTATAATATTACTATAGTCCCCCCTTATGGAGGGTAATTGAGAAGACATTTGCTGCGATATTAATTTTTAAAAATAATTTTTATCTTTGTTTCATCACTTTTTGCATCATCTGCCTAATTATCCTCATGCCATTATGAGAAATTAGAAAATCTAATATAATTGGTAACAGGTGTCAAGGTAAATTCAACACTGTTATTTATCATGACACCTGAGATAATTATGGGGGTTACCATAAAAGAACAGAGAAATGATGGGATATGAGCATTCCCACACTTGAGCAATATATACTGCCCATACAGTATGCCAGGCTTAAAATAGGTGGATGGAATATACGTCCATGCCACCGAACATATTGGAGGAAACTGAGTCAGACTTAATCAGATCCATGGGATTAAGATGTCCATGGCATCAGGCATATAGGAGGGAGCATAGAAGCCAGGTGTAGAAGTGAGATGTGTGGATGAATACTTCCAGCCATCTGTACAATATTGTGGGGAAAAATAAAATAAAATATTAAACCAAGAGAATCCAACCTCAACATTTGTCAAAAGCCGTCTCTCGGCCATACCTTGACTTCATGCATGTCTCCCCTCATGTGACAGTTCAGTGTCTGCTCTTGCATGTATTCCTCTTGTGATTGGATGGCACCTTGGCCAACTGGCATCTGATAACTCAGAATAAAGGTAATTAGTGTCTTAAATGATAAGTTCCCATAATCCAAGTCTCATATGGATTTAAAAATTGAGGATAATAAATGATTGCAAAAAATGTGAATACATCTTGACTCAGAACACAATATATAATTATGCAACAATTTCAAATAATACCCCTTTTTTTTAACTTAGTATACAATTACTTTTTTGAAAAATCTGAACATATTTAAATACAAGTTAAAGCACAACACAATCTCAAGAAAACTTTTACAAATGTTCCCCTCTTTTTTTTTTTTTGGAATATGCTTATCAAAATAATACTTCTAGAATCAATTACACTTGCCATAGTCAGCAAAAGTTATTATGTTCTTTTTACTGTTCCATCAAGGAAACATTCCGTTTCTTGAGGAAGCAAAGGGGGGAAATGTGGTAAAATATGAAAGTTTTTAACAGTCGGTTAGGATAACTGAAAGACGCCAGTTTTTCAAGGACCACCCTTTTGGGGAGGAGATGACAGTCTGCCTGCTGCGCATGTCAGACTGCCTGCCGGGTACAGTCCGCCTGCTGCGCATGTCCAGACTGCCTGCCAGGTACAGTGCGCCTGCTGCGCATGTCAGACTGCCTGCCGGTTTTTTTGGACTTCCGGGTGGGAGAGAAGGAGAGGAGCCCTTTTTGCCTGCTTGGCGGGACTCCTGACGGCGCGCACAGACTCTCTCTCCAAAGGTGGCCTTGTCGGTTGGTGGCCTTTGTCGGTTTGGTGAGTTGTTTATAAGGAATATAGACTAAGCTTAGACTTAAGACGATTTGTATTGTGTTTCTACTTTCCTATCCTTCTAACCAACATCACCTTGTGACTATCATAACTATAAATAAAAAGGTCTATCTAGAAAACCAAAAGCTGCTTCCATTTACTAGTTGGGAGATAAATTAAGGAAAGGTTAAGTAGGGAGATTTATGATCTAATATCCAATTTTAAATCTCACAGTGTTTTCCCTTCTCTCCCATTTCCCACTCCTACTTTATGCCCCCATGAGTGTCTCCAGTGCTCTGTTTGCCTCAGTTTCCTCATCTGTAAAATGAGCTGAAGAAGGAAGTGGCAAACCACTCCAGTATCTTTGTCAAGAAAACTCCCTGGGCAGCTAGGTGGATGAAACACCAGCCCTGGATTCAGAAGGACCTGAGTTCAAATCTGACCTCAGGCACTTGACACTTACTAGCTGTGTGACCCTGGGCAAGTCACTTAACCCTCATTGCCCTGCAAAATAATAATAATAATAATAATAATAATAATAATAATAATAATAATAATAATAATAATAATAATAATAATAATTAAAAAAAAAAGAAAACTCCCAAAGGGGTTGTGAAGAGTTGGACACAAATGTAAAACAATAATATGAGATATATGTCTTTTGCATATGTATGCATATACACAGAAACATATATACACTCATATACATAGACACTAACATGTATGACATAGATGTATGTGTATGTGTAAATGCATATCCTAACTTTTTGTTGCTGAGCTCTTCTTCTGCTCTCTTGCTTATGTTGGCTGGCTCTCTCTGCTTCTCTTCCATCTGTTCACACTTCTTTTTTTTCCTGAACTGACTTTGGTGCTTCTGACCTAGACATTCCAGTTTGTCACTATGATTGAAGCTCTCCTCCAGAATGTCTCATTTGACCTTGAGTTGGTGAATGGACCTCTATTTTGTCTCTGTTCCCAGTTCACCCTGTGAATAGCTGTCAGTCAGCATAGAGCCAAGGATTGTCCTGCTCCACCCCCTATCCCACACTGCCTTCCATTAACCTTTGACTTCTGGATCCTTAGGGTGGTAGTAGTTGACAATTTCATCCACACCAGTGGTTTCTATGGGACTGGATTCTGTTCCAAATGTCTTTAATCCTTAAACTATGTTCTTTCTCCAGTTTCAGTGCTATTTCTAGAATTTTTAGATGACTGGAAAAGCCTCAAAAGGGTATATGCAGACACTCCCTAAGCCTCCAGAGACCCATTCCTGAGACAAGATGTCTTCTTTGTCTTGGGATATTTTCTTTATAAAAAGGGTGGGGCTTAGACTTCTGATCAGTATAAAGGCAAACCATGATTCCAGAAGACTGAAGATAAAATACAATACCCATCTCTTACCCAAAAGATGATGGACTCAAGGTGCAGAGTGAGACCAACATTTTTCAGACATGGCCAATAAGGGAATTTACTTAGCTTAACTATGGCATATTTGTTATGTGCCTTTCTTCTCGCTCTTCTCTCTTTCTTTCTTGTTCTATAAATGTGGGGAGAGACACATGGAATAGAATAATCCATGGGACAGCTAGGTGGCACAGTGGACTCAGGAAAAGTAGTTTATTTTGTTTTTGTGTGTATGTTTATGTGTGTGTGTGTATGTGTTTCACCTTGATTATGAATGTACTCTTCTCAAGGTAAAGAACAGTTTTGTCTTTGAATCCTCATTGCCTTGTACATAGTAAGTGCATAATAAAGGCTAGTTGATCTAAGGTACCACTTCACACCTATCCAATTGGTTAATATGACAAAAAAGGAAAATGATAAATGTTAGAAAAGATGTGGGAAAATTGGTACATAATGCATTGTTGGTGGAGTTGTGAACTGATCCAACCATTCTGGAGATCAATTTGAACTATGACCAAAGGGCTATAAAATTGTGCATACCCTTTGACCCAACAAGACCACTACTAGGTCTGTATCCCAAAGAGATCATAAAAAGGGTAAAGGACCCACATGTACAAAAATATTTATAGCAGTTATTTTTATGGTAGAAAAGAATTGGAAATTGAGGGGATGCCCATCAATTGGGAAATGGCTGAACAAGTTATGATATATGAGTATGAGGGAATACTATTGTGCTATAAGAAATGATAAACAGACAATTTCAGAAAAACCTGGAAAGACTTAAGTGGACTGATGCTGAATGAAGTGAGCAGAACCAGAAGAGCTTTGGACACAGCAATAGCAATATTATGCAATGATCAACTGTGATAGACTTAACTCTTCTCAACAATACAACAATCTAAGACAGTTCCAAAAGACATGATGGAAAATGCTCTCCACATCCAGAAAAAGAACTATGGAGTCTGAATGCCCATTAAAGCACACTATTTTCACTGTATTTATTGTTGTTTTTCTTTCTTGTGGCTTTTCCCTTTTGTTCTGATTCTTCTTTTATAACATGACTAATGTAGAAATGTGTTTGACGTGGTTGTACATATAGAACCTGTATCAGATTGTTTGCTGTCTTGGGGAGGAAGGAGGAAAAGGAAGGAGGGAGAAAAATTTGGAACTCAAAATTTTACAAAAATAAATATTGAAAACTATCTTTACATATAATTGGAAAAAATTCTATTAAGAAAAAAATAGAAAAAATAAATGCTAGTTGACTGAGTGATTAACAGTTGTTTTATAATATACTGATGCTTTCAAATATTCTTAGACCCATGACATTACAACCTTAAAACTCTTTTGTTCAGACTCCTAGCTTTGGCCCTGAGTCACTTAAACCACCCGAAATTCTTTTAATTATTTTTCATTCATGTGTGTAAATGTCTATTTATCAATAATTCATAATTGTCATAATCCTTTATATTTCAACAGTGCTCCACCATTTAACAAATGATTTCATACATATTAGTTCATTCAATCCTCAAAGCAAACCTGAGATGCAGAAAAGGGGAAGTATTATTATACCCATTTGACAGATAAGGAAATATATACTCATGTAGGTAGAGTAGCTTGCCCATGCTCATACAACTAGTATAAATAGCAGAGTCATGACTGAAACCAGTTTCTCAGATGCCTAGATAGTTTTTATGTTCTATCCACATAACTACACTGCTTCACAATGAAGCTCCTCTGAGTTTTTATGGACCAGTACTTTGAGTCGTCAGGTCTTGTGACTGAAAAGTTGTTTTTCTTCTAGGCTTGTTCCATTTAAGACATAAGCATTACTGAACTTAGCAATGCAGTATATTCATGATATAAAGGAAGTTAAAAACAAAATTGGGGAAATAAGACATACATAAAAGAAAGGCCTCAATATACTACTCCAATTCTTTTAACCCTACTCTTCAATAGGAGAAGCTGGGGAGAATTACCAAGACCTTATTCTCCTCACCCATGACCATCAACAGCACTGCTTGCAGACTGTGAGTCTTATTTTCATTTACCATCTTCTGCTTCCCCTTTGGCTAATAATTTACCACTCTTTATTTCTCTCCCTATCCTTGTATTAATCAAGCACCACCTGCATAAGAAAAATGACAAGAGCAACAATAGTCTCCAACTCCACTTCCTGTTCTTTCATTTTTATTTTCCTGAACCCTACTCTGTCCATGTGAACTTGAACTCTTACTAACCCATTCTACTGTGCCCTCTGGAATTCTTTTTCCATAATAAATATATTTGTCTTTATTCTGGCTCTTCTTTCTCTTAGCTTCCTTCTATCTCTTAGCCCCCACTGGAGACTTGTCCCCCACCCTGATCTTGGTACATCCATGCCTCCTCTCCATTAATGGCTTTACTCAAACCCTGGTACATTGATGTGAAAGGTGACATAGAATGCTCCTCCCCACTGCCACTTCCAGGTTTTCCCCTTACAACTTCTCCTTCTTTGAAGTTCCCAGTATCAAAATTTTTCTACATAACCTAGATTATGGTAGTTCTTATATATGACCTCACTGGCTCACTGTCTTCTTCTCCTTTCTAACGCCCTGCCCTTATACTAGGGATTTTAACATTCATGCTGATACTCCCTCAAACTCTCCAACCTCCTAGTTCCTCTTGTTGTTTAGTCATTTCAATCGTGTCTGACTCTTTTTGACCCAATTTGGAGTTTTCTTGAAAAGATACTAGAGGGGTTTGCCAGTTCCTTCTCCAGCTCATTTTATAGGTGAGGAAATTGAGGCAAACAGCATTAGTGACTTGCATGACATTCGTTCCACTAGACTACTTACCTGTCCCCCCCAGTTCCTCAGCCTCTTTAAATACTTCCTTCAATCCTCCTCAGGCATACATAGGATGACACACATTGTTTCTTCTCTCTCTCTCTCTCTCTCTCTCTCTCTCTCACACACACACACACACACACACACACACACACAAAACCCACACACACACTCACATATACAGAGCAAAGACTTATGTGTCCTCAGGACAGTTAGAAAATTGTGACCACATTCTCTGTTTTGTTCACTAGAGTCTTGAACCTTCATGGTCATGTAATGCATTACTTCAGATGAACTTTGGTCTCATTGATCAATGTTGGTTCTTCCTCTGCTGTGACATTATACTTCTCAACCTTTGCAGATTTGTCCAGGTCTAACCATGAATCTTCCACAAAGGATCTGCCCAGTGACCTGGAGGCCTTCCTCTGTTGTCCTTATATTTCATAGTACCAGTGCAGCATTTAGGTCACATCTGTTATACCTTACTCTAATTATACTCATAATAGTACAAGTAATTATGATGGGGCAAGCTAGGTGTGTCATGGATAGAGCACCGCCCTGGAGTCAGAGTATCTGAGTGCAAATCTGGCCTCAGACACTTTACACACTTACTAGCTGTGGTGACCTGGCAAGTCACTTAACCCCAATTGGCCTCACTTTAAAAAAAAAAAAAGAAGTAATTATGAGACAAATGTCACAAGATACTCCTCTATCCAATGGCTTGTCATAGCACAGTGCCACATTTTTGGTATTTCAAAAAATAATATTAGAGAATTGTTTGTCCCCTTCTCCCAAAATGCACACACAAATACATACACTTTCTGTTGCCCCCTAGGTAGCTATCACCTTTAGGCCACCCTAAGGCATTGATCTATACATACATACATACATACATACAGTTTGTGGAACTGTTCATTTATGGGATTCTAATTCTAATGCTTTTGATCAGGGCTATCAGTTTTTAGGGCAAATGTGGTAGAGAATAAATATTTAGCTGCTGGGAGGGACTAGCAGAGAATGAGGAAGATAAATGGAACTCAACCCTCGCTTAATTAATGTTGAAAGGATAAAAGGATAAAATAACCATCACCCATCATTCTTTTTATCTACAGATAGATATTGGGATTTTTGAAGAAAAAATCACTGTGGCTTTTTGCTGATGACTGATGGGGTTGGCTCTTAGGGGAATTTTTATTTTCTGTCTTAGGAAAAATTAAAGCTTTCCATTTTTACTTATCTAGAAAGTCAATTGCATTTCCTGAGCTGTAAGGAAAAATATCACTTTTCCACACTTGTGACTTATCTCCATTCCTTCAAAAATTGAGTTGTGTTGGTTTATTTATTTTTCAAGTTACTGACAATTTCAGAACATCTTCAAAGGGAATCTGGAAGAATGTGATGATTCAAAAGACAAAGCTTGATTAGAAGCATGATAGGTAAAAAGACCCTCTAGTATGGGGGTCTTCCATACATCTCTCTCTCTTTATAATGGAGGAAATGGAATCCAAGCATTTGAAAGGCATGGTAGTGAGACTGAAAATTAACGGTGGAGAAATGGTAGATCCTTAATTAAACAAACCATATAGCTATATATTTTCACCTCACACAGCTCCTCCCTGAAATAATAATTATATCACATCCCCCCTAAAAATACCTCCAAACACTACATAGCATTCATCAATACCCTTTACACATCCTACTCCCTTAACAAAATCCAATCAAATTAGAATTTACCGAGAACAACATGATATTATAGAAAGAAGATTAAGTGTCAGGGTAGGATGTAGGCTTTGATCTCAGTTTTGGAAGTCACTTCTCCAAACTAGGCCTCATTTCATCATCCACAAAAGTAAGATGGACTATACTTAGGACTCTTCTGTACTAAAATTTGATGAGTTTCAAAGCCTAGTAAGATGTAGAATTGTGACACTGGATATAATTCAGGATGGGTTTTGTTGTTATGTTTTCAGATGTGGAGGCAAATTCATGTCTAAGTTATCTGGGTAAATAATTCTCATCAGGTAGAGTTCCAGAAAAATGGTAGGGTTAGGAAGACCACCTCCTAAATATCATCATTAAGAAAAGAAAATACATTTCCCAAAGAATCTAAATCATCAGAAATCTTCAAAGGAAAAAAAAGTGTAAATAAAGGAAGGAGCAATGTCTCCCTCTCCCAAACACAATGAAAAAATGTAATGAGTAAAGGATGAGGGGCCAAAATGCCAGAGAGAAAATGTACTGAAATCACATTAATAGCAGCATCAGAAAAACAACAACAACAACAACAACTCAGATTTGTCCTAGAACACACAATGAATCCAATGAACTAATTCAGGAAAGAAATGAATTTTTTTTTAAATTACAGGTAAAATAAAGAAGAGACTGAGTACAACTAAGGTATCTCAGACTATTATGATAAAACTATACAGTTCATAATATCTGTGGAGAATATAAATGTAATAATGGAGTTAAAATACAGAATAGAATTATTTTTACTGACTCCAGCTCTCTTTCCAGACTGATTATTCCTTAATAACCCAATACATGCTTTATTATGTTTTAGCCAAATTAGCCATTTGCTGTTCCCCATAAAAATAATTCTATCTCCTGTCTTTGCACTCATGTCTAGAATGTACTCTCATTTCACCTGCACTCCTTGGAGCCCCAAGCTCTCTTCATGGCCAAACTCAAGTGTCACCTCTTTAATAAGGCTTTTCACATTCTTCCCTTCAGTTGTTAATTCATCCTTTCCCAAATCACTGGTGTGTGATTAAAACAGATTATTATAGAATTGTAAAAAATGATCAAGCAGATGGTTTCAGAGAAACCTAGGAAGACTTGTATGGCCTGATGCAGAGCAAAGTGAACAAAGCTAGAATGATTTATAAAATGACTATATTGTAAAGATGAACAACTTGGAAAGACTTGTGAGCTCTGATCAATGCAATTACTAACCATGACTATGGAGGATTAATTATGGAGTATATGTCCTACTTCCTGATGGCAGAGAGGTGACAGTCTTAGAGTGGGACATATATTTTTAAACATGACTGATGTTTGGATTTTTTTTTTTGCTTGACTCATTCATTGCAAGGGAAAATTAAGAAAAAAAAAAGTTTGTGGATGGGAGGAGGTGAGAATCAGAGGCAGAGATGGTGGCTAGTGATTTTGATGCCAAAAATTCCCAAGAAAACAAAGAGCATTAATGGTGAAATTAAAGCACATAAGACAACAGGAGGAAGTGCAGAGAGAAGCACAAATAAGCATAACATCTTTGAAACTAACAAGTTGAATCAAGTATATAATTAACAGAAACCAAATATCCATAATAATTGGTGATTGAATCTATAATCCTCTTTTTCTGCTGTCCTTTGTATATGGAAATGGTCTAATGTTTTTTCATTTGTCAGAAGAGCAAAAAAAAAAACTATAGAAAAAATTAAAGCTACTAAAAATGCATTTGATCTACGGTAACAAAAGTGAAGGGAAAAAAACCCCATGATTTTAATGGATCTGAGATCAGATGATGTGGGCACTCCCTCCAGTAATATAGAACATGACCTTTTCCTACCTTCTCTTTCTGTATGACTCTTCTTTGTGGCCTCCCATAAATCCCCCATACTTTATTTCATTTATTCAACACATTGGAGGCTTTCCTCTGAGTCATTTGACACTTTGTTATCCCTTACTTTTGCTACTTGCCCAAAAGACCTCCTTTTCTAATTGTATATTTTCTAGATAACATATTTCATGCCATTTCTTGTATGCAAGCCACACTGTATTCTAAAACCTATTATCAGCCATCATATGTCTTTCTACTGCTTATTCAGTGACCCAGAATTTTAATTCTTCTGAGATTATGAAGTTTCATAATTTGCAGCTAAAAAGCACTTATCAAAAGAATAATGATGACTAAAAGACAATTTTTGGTGTCAGAAGCTTTGGATAACAGAAAATACTGCATATTTCACCAAATGCTATATTGCTTACTCACTTCCTCATATTTAATTGTGTCTCATATTGTTTACCTATAGTTCCTGTCTAAGATAGATATGCTGATAGACTGATTCAATGTACTGTGCATCCATTTGCATGGGCAATAAGTATTCTTCATGTATAAGAGTAGAGATTGATTGAATCCATCAGTCAGTCAATCATCATCATCTGAATTGAAGTAACTAATGAGATACTACACCCTCATTACTTTATCAGGTAAAGAACACCTTTTTTGAATCAACTCAAGCAAGGACTTAGCACTAGATGTCAGAAACCTTTGGTCAATTTGGAAGGAGTGAAAAGCATAGGGTGAAATACAATAATAGTGCCCAGGAGTTGTGTTAGGATTAGAGGAGATTGTCATGTCCTGTGGTTCTTACATAAAGTAGGAAAAAAAGTTCAGAACCCAGCATTTGAGTATCTGGGGCCCCAGAGGAGCAAGCAGTTCTAGCTAAGTCCCTAGAGGAAATTTCTTAGTATGGAGTGAAGGGAAGAAGAGCCTCTCCTTCTTGGGAACTTGGAAAAGCTGGAGGATTTGGAATTCTCATCAGCTTCCAAGTGGTATGACCAGAACAGTGTTTGCACCAGAAACTGAGGACAAATGAGATGCATCTATAAGCAGCTCAGCAGAAAACTACACATCTAAAGGAAGTTCATGAAGGTCCCATGAAGTGAAGAAAAGGACTTCCAGCAAAAGGACTTTCAGGAGCTGTGAGTTACCTTTTTTGTTACAGGTGCTTTAAGATTGAGCCCACATTCCCTTGGATTCTGTGGGTACTTATGGTAAAGCATGTATGCAGTTTGGGGGGATATTTTGAACCAACTGTCCCTACTATGCCACCATAATAATACCCTTTTCTAGACTACCTGACTGGCTAGTTAATTGACATAATCTAATATTCAGTAGAAAAAGTACACTACAGAGGACTTTTGTTTTTGTTATATTGATATTTAGACAAAAGAACCATTTTGAGTGGTCATGAAACAAAAAAACCCAGCAAATTGTATCAATATTTTAATAATCATAAAATATGGATGATCATGTAAATGATATAAAGAAGGCTTTTGATAAAAACAACCACTCAAGTTAAAAATGCTAAAATATATAGAACTAGAAAGGTTTATTTGAAAACAATAGATAAAATAATAGAAATATATGGAATGGAGAAACATAAAAGATTTTCTCCCTAAAACAAGAGTAAAATATCACTCTCTGCTCTCACTATACTATTTTTAGCAATAAGGTGAAAAAGAGAATGAGATTTGGCAAAAAAAGAGATTCAAATATTACTATTTGCAGATGACATGATGGCATATTTAACAAACCTAAGTGATTCAATAAGTCATCAGTGTTTCTACACTGCAGTAATAAAAAATGATAAAGAGATACTATTTATGAAAAATGTTAATATATTCACTACTTGGGCATTAATTTACCAATATATCAAGACAAACAAAAGAACTTAAGAGAAATAAAGGAAGAATTAAATAGAGAGGTGGTCATGTTCAGTGGTATTAAAGCAAAATAGAAACAGATCCTTATAGGCCACATAGAAAACCACAAATTAACATTATTTATGTTTTGTTGTATTTTTTTGTTTATTTTAAATATTTCCCAATTTTATTTTAATCTGACACTGGTCCACATTGGGACAGAGAGTTTGATATTTCTGTATATGACTAAATCAAGACAATATTGCAAAGACAGTATGGCAAGGGCTGTCCCCCAACATGAGTCTTGTGGGTATTGTGTGACTTGAAGAGAAGCAGAATAGACTTTATCTTCTTCTCCCCTTACTCTTTGTAAGGGAGACTTTAATTCCTGCTGGGAGAGGAAGCAGAAAGTGATTGGTAGTTTCATTGGCATAGTACTAAATAAACAAATTGATTTAAGTAATATAATCATTTAAATTTTATTGCATTGGCATACCCATGAGCAGCTAGCACTTCTCTGTTTATTTGGATCTGTCTTCATTTTTTTGAAGAGTGTTTTGTAATTATGTTCATATAATTCCTGTGTGTGTTTTGGCATGTAAATTTCCCAGTATTTCATACCATCTATATTTATTTTAAGTAGAATTTATTTTTCTCTTTCTTTCTCCTGGGTTTTCTTGGTAATATTTAGACTTTGTTTTATTGTTTCTTGTTATCTTATGAAGTCATTAGCTTCTATTTGACCAATTCTAATTTTAAAGAAGTTATTTTTTCCAGTATTTTTGGTACCTCTTCTACCACTTGGCCAATTGTGATTTTTAAAAATTATTTATTTTTTTTTCAATTGTGATTTTTAAGGAGTTATTTTCTTCAATATTTTTGTGACTCTTTCACCAAGCTGTTATATCTCCCTTCATAATTTTCTTGTGTAGTTCTTATTTCTTTCCTTAATATTTCTTCTACCACTCTTTCTTGATTTTTACTTTTTGCTCTTTTTAAAATCTCTTTGAAGAAAAGGGCCTAGCAGTAATTTATCTCAAAATATATTACAAAGAGGTAATCATCAAAACAATTTTACAGGATAAGAAAAAGATTGGTTGTTCAATGGAACAGCTTAGGTCCACAGTATACAGAAGAACATGAGCACAGTAATCTAGTGATTGATAAACTCAAAATTAGATGAAATGCAGGATGTTGGGGGAAACTTATATCAAGTTTCTCTGATAAAGTCTCGTTTCTCAAATATATAGAGAACTGAGTTGAATTTATAAAAAATGAGAGTCATTCTCTAACTGATAAATGATCAAAGGTGATGAACAGGCAGTTTTCAGATGAAGGAATCAAAGTTATCAATAGTTATGAAAGAAGTTCTAAATTGCTAATAAGGAGAGAAATTCAAATTAAAATAACATTGAACAAGATGACAGAAAAGGAAAATGACAATTGCTGAAGGGAATGTGGGGAAATGGGCACATTAATAATGCATTGTTGGTGGAGATGTGAACTGGTCCAACCACTCTAGAGAAAAATTTGGAACTATACCTTAAGACCTATAAAACTATGTATACCTTTTGACCTGAGAATATTGCTACTAGGTCTGTATTGCAGAGATCAAAGAAAAATTAAAATGACCCATATGTTTTAAAAATATTTATAGCAGCTCTTTTTGTGGTGACAAAGAAATGGAAACTAAGGGAATGTCCTTTAATTAAGGAGTGGCTAAACAAACTATACCATGCAAACATGATGGAATACAATTGTGCTAAAAACAAATTGTGAAAGAGAGTTTTTGAAAAAAACAAACTTGAGAACACTTATATGAACCAAAGCAAATTGAAGTGAGAAGAACCAGAAGAATAATGTACACAGTAACAGCAATATTGTAAAGATAATCAGCTGTGAAAGACTTAGTAACTCTTAATAATACAATGATCCACCACAGCTACAAAAGATAGCAAAAAAATGTTATCCACCTCCAGAGAGAGAACTGATGGATTCAGAGTACAGATGGAAACATAATTTCCCCCTTTTTAAATTTTTCTTGCTTTTTTAAAGAATATGGCTAATGAGGAAATGTTTTGCATGGCTTTGTACGTTTAATGAGTATTATATTTCTTACCTTCTCAGTGGGTGGGGGAGGAAGGAGACAATTTGAAACAAACATTTTTTTAAATCATATAAAAGTTTAAAAATTAATTTTGAATAATTTGGGGTTACAAATTATTTTGCATGATCATTTGGTTTTTTATATATTTATGTATATATACACATATACACAAATACACACACATACATATACCCATTTGTTTATTTATTTGTTTGTTTGTTTATTTATTTACCAGTGACTACTAAATTTAAAACTAACCAAAAAATGGTCATATTTATGTTTGAGTGCAGGGTACAAGAATCCCAGGCATTTTTAACTGTTTGGCAAAAAACAATAGACAGTGGGTCCAGAAAGAGAAAATGAAATTCATGTAGGGCAAAGCAATTATCCTTATTCGCATAGTTTATGGGATTTAGAGCTTGAAGGTATTTTGAGAGATTACCTTTATTTTACAGATGGGAAAAGTAAGTCTCAAAAAAGAGAAGTGACTTTCCATAGGACATAGGACATGTAGGTAGTAAGTTGCAAATCAGAAATTCAAACCCAGGTCTTCTGCCCCACAGCTACTAGACCAAGGATTAGCTTCACCCTCAGAAGAAGCCCTATGCAATGATGTGACACTGCCTGGGTCTTATCCAGGAGAACAATGGATAGTCCCTAATATGAGGACCAAAGTCTCTTGATTTACTCCCTGGTGCACTAAGTGGAGTCTGTGATATGAGGATGAAAGTGTCTTGATTTAATTCTCTGGCTCATGAAGTGGAGCCCCTGATGTGAGGACCAAAGTGTCTTGATTTAATTCCCTGGTGCACCAGGTGGAAGTGGTCTTCAAATGGACAAGCTATCAAGGTTACAAGGCTGGCTGTGAAATCTCTGATATTGTAGACCAGAGGGTTAGGTTAGTGATCTGGCTTAGCTCTATGCTTTAGTCCAGAGCCAAAGTCTTTTGTTTTCTCTTCATCTCAAGGAGTTCCAGGAAATGTCACTGACCTGTTCAGGGTTGTCCTTTATCTTGGGTTCTTGCTGAAGCTTGCAACACAGCAGGGCATGAAGAGAACATGCTATAATAACTGTTTGGAAGCTGACACATTTATTCTCTCTTGGGGGAAGAATCTCCAGCTGCCTTCCCCACTATCCAATATGTCTCTTTGTTACAAATAAATATTCCTATGGTTCAGGATTCTCTGAAATGAGGAGAATTCCTTTGAACTGCAAGAGAAACTGTGGATGCTTATAGAAAGCACATGTAAGTCTAAGGGTGGACCTACACATTGGAATAATAGGTATCTACTCACATGGTGTGATTTTTTTTTTGTTTGCTGTTCAGTTGTTTTCAGTCATTTCCAACACTTCATGACTCCATTTGGGGTTTTCTTGGCAAAGATACTGGAGTTTGCCATTTCCTTCTCCAACTCATTTTGCACATGAGGAAACTGAGGCAAACAGGGTTAAGTGATTTGTCCAGGGTGACATAGCTAGTAAGTGTCTAGGGCCAGATTTGAACTCAGGAAGATAAGTCTTTCTGACTCCTGGCTGGGTATTTAATCCACTGAGCCATCTAGCTATCCATGCTGTGATTTAAGTGGGATCAAAATACTCACATTGTCAAAAGAACTCTCCTACTAGTCTGCCACAGGGACAGAACTTCCCGATGTTGGTTTCATCCTTTTGAATGGAAGGATTCCATCCAAAGGATTTTCAAGGGATCCTGTTGAAATGCATCCAGATTGGGGCAGCTGGGTGGCATAGTAGATATAACACCAGCTTTGGACCTGAGTTCAAATACAGCCTCAGACACTTGACACTTACTAGCTGTGTGACCCTGGGCAAGTCACTTAACCCTCATTGCCCACCAAAAAAAGCATCTAGATAAACCAGGGAGAAATAGCATTTGTATGGATTGAATCATTACCTTAGATGCTTAGCATATGGGAAAGATCAAGAACTGAGGGGATTAGGTCATTTTGGTACTCTGATGGAACCATGGTCTCCTCAATGTTTGTACTCCTTTCACTAATTATGACTGCATGCAACCCCATCCATGAAGCATGGTAACAACAATGACAACAACAATAATAAATAATAGCTAGCATTTACATGACAATTTAAGGTTCACAAAGCTCTTTACAAATATTATCCCATTTGATCTTTACAAAGTAAGGAGGTAAATCTTGTTATCATCCCTATTTTAAAGATGAAGAAACTGGGGCACAGAGAGATTAAGTGATTTGCCCAGGGACACACAGCTTATAAGTGTGTAAGGTAGAAGTTGGTAAACTTTGACCTTGGGTGCCAGATATGCTTCTGATTTTGTAAGGTCTGCAAACTATGAATGCTTCTTTAAAAAAAAATATTTAAAAATAAAGTTTTATTGTATTTAAAAATGTTTTAAAATATCCTTAGTTTGGCCACAAAAATAGACTTTGGCAGGATTTGGCTATAGTTTGCCCACTCCTGGTAAGGTCTGATTTGAACTCAACTCCATATTCAGTGCTCTATTTAGTGTATCACCTAGCTTCCCTGGTAAAATGCACTGGGTTTAGAACCAGAGTGCCTGGATTTAAATTTTGGCTTTACTGCTTACTGACTATATGACCTTGGGCAAATTAAGTATCTAGGTCTCAGTTTTGTCCACTATAAAATGAAGGGATTGTGCTCAATGATTCCTGAGGTCCTTAAATTTGTTGTTTTATTATTCATGCTTCTCATTTTATGACTTTTTTCTTTGTTTTTTGGTAAATCCTCTGCAGATCTAGTCACTCTGTTGGAGACCTTCTTCCAGTCTTTGTAATATTCTGTTGGTATGCATATAAACCAAAATATTTATAGCAATACTTTTTTGTGGTAGCACAGATTTAGAAACAAAGTGGGTGCCCATTGACTACACAAATTATGACACGTGAATTGAATGGAAATATTACTGTGCTAAAGAAGGAATGAAGATGGTGATGAACACTTAGAAGTATGCGAAGTCTTACAAAAACTGATACAAAGGGAAAGAAGACCTCTAGTCTTATATCTCCAACTGCCTATTGTATATCTCAAACCAGATTCCAGTAGACATGCTAAACACAAGTTGTAAACTCATTATCTCCCTTCCCCTTTCCTTGAACCCTGACTTCTTCCTAGCTTCCCCATTACTGTTGAGGGTACCACCATCCTTCTAGCTACCCAGGCTCACAACCTAAGGGTCATGCTCAGCTCTTCACTCTCTTACCTCCTTATTCAATCTATTGTCAAGGCCTATTGATTTTGCCTTTGTAACATCTCTCACACATTCCCCCTTCTCTACTCTGACAGTTCCACTACCCTATTGCAGGCCCTCATGACCTTATATCTAGACTCTTTCAGCAGCCTGCTCGTTGGTCTCCCTATCTTGAGTGTCTTCCTTCTCCAGTTCATCTTCCACTCAGCTGTCAAATTGATCTTCCTCAAGCACAAGTATGACCATATCCCAATATAATAAACTCCAGTGGCTCCTATTGCCTCCAAGATCAATTGAAAAATCCTTTTTTTTAGCTTATGAAGCCTTCCATAAATTGTCCCTTTCCCACCTTTCCAATTTTCTTACATCTTTGTCTCCCACCAAGTACTCTGTGATCCAGTGACAATGGCATTCTTACCTTCCTCAGTCATGCTTGTGACATTCCATCTCTCAGCACTGAGCATTTTCACTAGCTGTCCCCTATGTCTGAATTCTTTCAGTCCTTATCTTTACCTCTTAGCTCCTCTGGTCTTCTTCTAGTTTCAGATGAAGTCTCAATTAAACTTTAAGTTTATTTTATTTTACAATATTCTATGGGTTTTGGTGCAGCACAAGGACTGTCCATCTGTTATCCTGAACTCTTACTCCATGATTAGCCCATTTCCCTTTTCAGTCATTCATCTCCATGACAATGCTTTTCACAGTATGTCATGGTTGGCCATATGCTTCATCCCACTTACTCCTACAATGAACTGCTTCTACCACTCTTCTGGAAACCTACAGTTTTGATCCTTCTGAGACAGTGGCATGACGTGATTTGTAGACATACAGCATCATTAGGAGAATATCAGTATTTCTACCTATTTAAAAATGGGCATTCACAATAATTAGCAGTATCTTAAGGCACAGGATAGATAAATTTGGAAAAAGGGAAACGAAGCAGGAAAGGTCTGGAGCATAAAACACTGCTCTGAGGTGGGTAGGTTTCCATAAAGTATCAAAATGAGGGCTTGGACATCAAAAGCAAGAAAGAATTGAGAAAGCAGGAAAGAGATGGTGAGGGTTATTAGAGGGAAGAGAAGAATCCAATGTCATTGACTTCACAGTTTTGCCCAGGGATGTCATGGGAATAAAATTCTCTGACTAAATAAATACTTTTCCCATTATGAAATGGCTATAGGATTAATGGATGATTGATTGATAGTTATATTTGTTTAAACCATCAAGTTTGGGCTAATGAATATAGTTTCATGATTTTGATCCTAGAGTCATAGAATTTTCATCTAGGACTAGGAGTCTTAACTTTTTTATGTCAAGGACACCTTTGGTTGTCTTATGAAAGCTATGGATCCCTTCTCTGAATAATGTTTTTAAATGCACAAAAAATTACATAGGATTATAAAAGAAATCAATTGTGTTAAAAAGTTACCAAAAGTTTTTTTTTTAATTCACCAACTTCAAATTTAATCCTGATCCCCCTGGGTGTCCACGGATCTCAAATTAAGAGCCCCTGAGAATATAAGCTTCTTTCAGAGGAGGGCACATTTTTTTAATCTTCATTTCCTAGAATAGTGTCTGGCACAGAGCAGGTTCTTAATTAATACTTGTTGATTGATTTTTAAAATAGCAAACATATTTGAGTCTTGTACAAAATGACTAATATGGAAATGTTTTATATGATTGCACATGTAAAAACTTTATCTGATTGTTTGAAGGGAGAACGGAGAAAGGGATAGAATTTGGAACTTTTAAAAAAAGATTTTAAAATTGTTTTAACACATAATTGGGGAAAATAAAATATATGCATATTGTGTATATATATATATAAATTACATATGTATGCATTTCTATAATTTGAATCACATTCAAATCATTAGGGTTATTGAATATAATATTGAACTACTTCAGTAATTTCCTCAATGTGAACACCCCCTTAAATAATGTGGATCTTAACTTAAAGCCTATCTGTCTTATATGACTCCTGTCCATGAACTCCTCTAAATTACCCACAGAGAATCCACCCAATGTGCTGGGGGCCATTCTTATTTTCTTCTAACATCACCAGGATATCAGTGGAGCATATGGGCTGTCCATCAGTCATCTTCCCCTCCTATTCTATGACCAGTTCATCTTTTTTTTGGACGATGTATTTCTTTGATGATATCCTTTATGCCTCTTCTTCTTCATAATGCCTAGTTTTTCTTGGATTGCAGTCTCAAATTTAATACTTTGGACACTACAATGACCTATGACTTACAAAACTCTGCTCAAGCCTGACCTTCTGTGTATAGTACATGATGCCTTTCCAGATTCCCTCAGCTGCTAGTCATCTCCTCACCAAAAATAATTTTGAATTCATGTTGTATATTTTATAAATACATATTTATTTAAGTGCATTTGTCTATCTTGTTAGAATCCAAGTTCCTTGAAGGTAGGGATTATTTAATTTTTATCTTTGTATCTCTACCATCTAGTTTAGCACTTGGTACCTAGTAAGCCCTTAATAAATGATTGTCAATTGATTGCATAATCACAACATGAGAATTATATTTATTATCTAGAGAAATATTAGTAACAATATGACTAGAACATTTTACAGTTACAATGCACTTTATAATATTATCTGATTTTTAACAACTTTAGCAGAGTTGCAGGATACAAAATAAACCCACATAAATCATAATCATTTATACATATTACCAATAAAATCATTTCTATATATTACCAATAAAATCCAGTAACAACAGATAGAAAGAGAAATTCCATTTAAAATAACTGTGGCCAATATAAAATACTTTGGAGTCTACCTGCCAAGACAAACACAGAAACTATATGACCAGAACTACATAATACTTTTCATGGAAATAAAGTCAGATCTAAACAATTGGAAAAAATATTAATTGCTCATGGGTAGGCAGAGCCAATATAATAAAAATGACAATCCTACCTAAGGTAATTTATTTAGTGCTATACCAATCAAACTATCAAAAAATATTTTCTAGAGCCAGAAAAAATAATAACAAAATTCATCTGGAAAAACAAAAGTTCAAAGATATCATGGGAATCAATGAAAAAGAATACAAAAGAAGTCGGTCTAGCAATACCAGATGTCAAACTATATGATAAAGCAGTAATTATCAAAACAATCTGGTACTGGCTAAGAAGAAAGGTAGATCAGTGGAATAGAATAGATAGAAATTACACTATAATAAATAACTATAGTAATCTAGTATACGATAAACCCAAAGATCCAAGCTTTTGAAACAAAGACTTATTATTTGACAAAAGCTACTGGGAAAATTGGAAAACAATATGGCAGAAACTAGGTATAGACCAACATCTCACACCGTATACTAAAATAAGGTCAAAACAGGTACATGATTTACATATGAAGGATGATACCATAAGCAAATTAAGAGAGTATGGAATTGATTATCTGTCAGATTTATGGGCAGAGGAAGAATTTAGGACCAAAGAAGATATAGAGAGCAAAACAAAATGTATAATAGATCATTTTGATTATATAAAATTAAAAAAACTTTTGAAGAAACAAAATTAATATAAACAAGATTACAAGGGAAGCAGAAAACTGGGAAAGAATTTTTGAAACAAATATCTCTGATAAAGGCCTCATTTCTCAATTATATAGACAACTTAGTCAAATTTATAAAAATACAAGTCATTTCCTAATTGATAAATGGTCAAAGGATACGAATAGGCAGTTTTTAGACAAAGAAATCAAACCTCTCTATAATCATATAAAAATTATCTAGATCACGATTTGGGGGGGGGGCAATGAGGGTTAAGTGACTTGCCCAGGGTCACACAGCTAGTGTGTGAGGCTGGATTTCAATTCAGGTCCTCCTGAATCAAGGGCCAGTTCTTTATCCATTGTACCACATAGCTGACCCTCTAGATCACCAGTGATTAGAAAAATGCAAATTAAAACAACTCTGAAGTATCACCTCACACCTATCAGAGTGACAAATATAAAAAAAACCAGAAAATATTGGATGTTTGAGGGAATGTGGGAAAGCTGGGATGCTAATTCACTGTTGGTGGAGTTGGGAAAAGATACAACCATTCTGGAGAGCAATTTGGATCTATGCCCAAAGGGCTATAAAACTGTGCATATCCTTTGATCCAGCAATACCACTCTTAGGTTTATATTCCAAAGACATTCCCAAAAAGAGAGAAATACCTATTTGTACAAAAAATATTTATAGCAGCTCTTTTTGTGGTAGCTAAGAATTGGAAATCAAAGGAATGCCTAACAACCGGGGAATGACAAAACAAACTGTGGTATATGATGGTGATGGAATATTATTGTGCTATAAGAAATGACAAGCAGGATGACTTCAGAAAGTCCTGGAAAGACATGTATGAAATGATATATAGTGAAATGAGCAAAACCAAGAGAACATTATGCACAGAGATAGCAATATCTTTTGATGAACTGTGAATGACTTGACTTTTCTCAACAATACAATGATCCAAGGCAAATTCAAAGGACTATTGATGAAACCAACTATCCACCTCCAAAGAAAGGACTGATATTGATGGAACAGACTGAAGTATGCTATTTTTCACTGTCTTTAATTTTTTTTCCTTTTAATCAGGTTTTCTTGTACAAAATGACAAATATGGTAATACTTTACATAATCATACATGTATAACCCATATCTGATTGCTTGTTGTCTCAGGGAGGTGGGGGAGGGAAAGAGGGATAAAAATTGGAACCCAAAATTATAAATAAAAATGTTTATTACACACAAAAAATAATACTATCTGATTTGACTCTCCCCCCAACTCTTTGAAGTAGTCAAGGTAGGTATCTTACTATCCTATATCTATTTCATAGGTGAGGAAACTGAAGTTCAGATAAAGTGAACAAACAGTGCCTTCATTTACTTATTTACTCTTTCAGGAAACATTTTTTGATTATTTGCTATATATAAAACAGAACACTAATCTCTGTGGGGGATTCAAGGATGGATATGATGTCATCCCTGCCCCCAAGTAGCCCTCTGATTAAACTTAGAAGCAAGTCATCTGTTACATCTACTGTTGTCTTGGAAAGGGAATTAACCACCTAGACTAATTGCCTCTTCAAGGTGGAAAGGGCCTTAAGAGATCATCAATTTTCACTCCTTACCTTATGCAGAAATCTTTTCTACAGAATCTTTGAAAGGGAGGTGTCCTATCTCTACTCAAAGACTACCAATACTAGGAAACTGACAACTTCACAGGGTTGCCAATTCAATTTCTTTTTAATAGTTCAAAATATTGGAAATTTCTTCTTTATGTTAAGGCAAAATGTGCCTCTCTGCAACTTCCATCCACTGGTCCTGCAATCAGGATTTTAAAGCAATAAATAGACAGACTGGAGTTTATATGGTCCAATCCCCAACCCCTTCCCATGGGGAATCCCTTCTGGTGATATTTATCAATTGATATGCATTTCTTAAGCACCTACTATGTGCTAGCTGCTCAGTATAGTATTTATAGGTAATCATAGTGAATACAAAGATAAAAGAGTTCCTGCTTTCAAGTTATTTACATTTAATTGTCCCTAGAAAACTATCAGAAGACATGATACCTCCAAGGAATTAAAGGTAAAATATAGATTACTTCCTTTTTTTCTAAGTTAGCTCATCAGTGCTTGAAGATACCTATTGTGCCCCTTTCCAATAACACTATGATTTATTTATTTTTATTCAAAGGACTAAAGGACACTGCTGAGCTGTTTTTCTTGGCTCTGAGGACACATGCAACTTTCTGAAGAAAAGTAGAAAGTCAATCCTAAAAAGAAAATTGGAAACTCTTAGACAGTTTTAATAGGAGAACTTATAAGCAGTGGTGTCCAGGCAAGAGGAACTGTCATCACTCTGATTTCTGCTTTTATCTCTTGGATCTAGCTTCTGTCATCACAGGGAGAAATTTTTAAAAAGTAAACAAAAAATTCCTCTATGATTCACTTTTCTCCTACCCTCCTTGACTATACACATGCAAAGCCCATCAAGGGCAGAGACACTGCCTTTGTACATGGGCTTAAGCCAAAGCAAATGTTCTCTGTCTTTGTGGCCTCTACCTCATCTGTTCACATGCTATGTTTACACAGACTTTTAGTGACCTCTATTTGAAATGGCCCTCATGGTGTAACTATGGCTTTTTATCTCTGGCAGAGAGAAAAAAGGTAATTATGGGTTCTATTCTTGCTAGTCAACTAGGCCATGCTCTATGACAAGAACTAGGCCTCTAATCCCAACCAGGACATTGCTTACAAGGGGTATGGAGTAAGATATTGTGACTAGATTAGCACAGATTAAACCTTGTTGCTGGAAAAGACAAGCCAAACGTTCTTACTTGTCCTTCTATGAGTCAATATGGAACATAATAAAGAGTAATAGAACAGATTAGCCAAGATGGTGGAGTAGGAAGAAGTAGTATAGCTAAGCCACCACACAAAGTAGTATGGCCAAGCTACTAGGGAAGAGTATAGTTAAGCAATTTCACAAATATTTAGAAAATGTATCAGACTGAGTCCTGATTGCAAAACTGTAAGAAAAAAATAATTTTTCCTGCCTACATCAGGATAGGGAGTTAAAGAGGTCTGTAAACAGGGTGTAGCTAAGAGCAAACCAAGTTAAACCTTCCAGAGTATAACCTGAAACCTTCCAGAGTATAAAGTGAATGAGGACATGCCTATGGCAGTACACTAGGACAAGAAGTGCCACATATATCACAGAGAGGACTGACCTTGTATAAGGAACCAGAACAGTTTCCAACAGACAGCTCTGTTGCTCACTAATAACTTTGGGGTCACAGATTTTGGATGTACTGAGGAAGGACCTGTGCATGAGAGGGTGGAAGGCAGTGATTATGACTGTAAGGCCTAGGTCCTTGGCCATGTACCTAGCAGCAGCAGCAGCAGCAGCAGCAGCAGCAGCAGCAGCAGCAGCAGCAGCAGCAACAGCAGCAGCAGTATGGCTCTGACCCTAGAAGCAGAGAAAAGTCTCCGGTTCAGCTCTTAGCCCAGACTGAAACTCACAAGGAATAATGAGAGTAGGAAGCTTAGTTTAAAGGAAAGCTTTTAGTTCTGTCTCTCTGAACATGAAGACTCATGGTAGCTGAATTCAGCAGCAGTCTGCTGGAACTCTAACCAGGGCAAGTCTACAGTTGTGTTGGCTGAGATCCAGATCTGTCATGTACCTGCAGAGCTCAAACCGAAATGGAGACATCCAGACTTTATTCTGAATCAAACAATTTTGAGTTCACTGAAAGCTTATGGGTCTACAGCCTTAGGTGGTCCTGATATTCTGTGTATAACACAGCATACAATACTTAAGAAAGCAGCAGTAGTGCCCAAAAGGACATCAAACAGGAGCAAGCATAGGTCAGCTATTCCCTCCAGAAGTACACAGAGGTTGAAGTCCAAAGTCAGGAATTAAAACTAAAAAAATAAGCAAATAAAAAAAAGAATTGCACCATAAAGAGCCATTATAGTAACAGGGATGCTCAAGAAACAAACTCAGATGATTAGAATAACTCCAAAATATCTATCAATAAAACTTCAAAGAAAAACACTGCTTAGGCAAAATTTTGAGGGAAAATGAAATGATTTTTTAAAGAACTAAAAATTATTTTATAAATGAACTGAGAACATTAGATGAAACGATTTGAAAAGAAATTAGAGTGTTAGAGGGAACAATTGGGAAAGAAATGAGATCTATGACAGAAAAAATTAAAAAGAGAATTAATAGATTGGTACAAGTGTATAGAACTTTATCCAAAACAACAGGGATCTTAAAAAATAAAATGGACTAAATAGAAGTTAGTGACTCCATGAGAAAATTTAAAACATTGAAACAAAGTCAAAAGACTGAAAAAAACTGAAATGTAAAGTATCTCATATAAAAAGCAAATGACCTAGAAAACAGATCAAGGAGAAATAATTTAATAATCTATGGACTATCTGAAAGACGTAGCCAAAAAAGGGGAGCCAAGATATCATATTTCAAGAAATCACTAGAGAAAATTGCCCAGATCTTTTATACTCAGAGGACAAAGTAAAAAATAGAATCTACCAGTCAGCTCTGGGAAGTAACCTCAAAATGCAAAGTCCCAAGAAAAATTTACCAAATTCAGAGCTTCCAGGTCAGAGAAAAAAATACTGCAAACGGCTAGAAAGCAAGAATTCAAGAACTAAGGAGTCTCAGGACCATACAAGATTTAGCAGATATATATATATATATATATATATATATATATGTATGTATGTATGTATGTATATATATGTATATGTGTGTATGCATACATATATACATATATTTAGCACTATAAAAGAAGTAAGAATCTTTGAATATGATATTTCAGAAATCAAAAAAAAATATTGGCTTATAACAAAAATATCTGAGCCAGGAAAAGTATAATCTCAGAAGAATATATAACCTTAGAATCTTTTAATAAAATAGAGGACTTCTAAATATTTTCTGACAAAAAGACTACAGCTGTGTAGAAACTTTCTAATATAAACACAGGACTCAAGAGAAACAAACAAACAAAAAAACGGTAAATATGAGCAAGAAATCCTAAGGTACTAAGCAAGGATGAACTGTTGACATTATAATATGATGAGAAAATATATATGTCCACTGAAAGCCCTGTTTTCAGAGTCCATACAAAGAAGGTAATAAGACAGAGGGCCTGGGAGTGTGTAGATTTGTTATGATTTGAGGAAGAGGGGAGCTAAGGGAGAAGAAGGGTGGGGGAGCTATTCTCACATGATTGAAGTATCTAAGTTGAAAACTATACAAATAAAGAGGAAAGGGTAAAAGGAGTGGGTATCACAGTTTAGTCATCTGAACTTGTAAAAAGAGGGAAGAATACATACACAATTGGGTACGGAAAGAAATTTCAGTCACAGGGGAAAAGGAAGGAGAAAAGAGAAGGGTTGAAAGGAGGGACAGTAGATTAAGGGAGAGATTAGTCCTAAGCAAAACAAAGTCTAACCATGGAGGGTGTATCACAAAGAAAGATTTAAAAGAAAAGAAAAAATGACAACATGTGATTTGGCTCTGGAAAAAAAAATACTGTATTTACAGAAGAAGAAGAGAAAAAGCCTAAATTTGGAGAGAGGAAAAAAACAACCTACAATATCAGAGACAAATGAAAGAAAATAGAAGACTGACTCTCATAATTTTAATGTAAATGGATTAAACAATCCAATAACATGAAAAAGTCACAGATTGGATAAAAGAAAACCCCCCCAAATCTGTAGTTTATAAGAAACAAAAACACAGGAAAAAATGAGGGACTAGAAGAAATGTACTATGCTTCAGGTGAATTAAAAAAGACATAATCATGCTATCAGCAAAAGGAAAAACAAACATTAAAATAGATTAATGAAGAAATTACATTATACTGAAAGGAACTATAACAATGAACCAATATCAATATTAAATTTATATGCTCTAAATGCTTTTGTATCTCAATCCATAAATGAAAATTAGCTGAACTATAAGAAGACATGCATAATACTGTACTGTAAGAAATAATGAATTTGATGTATACAGAAGAGTAGGGTAAGTATAACCAATAAAATAAGACACACAGTGACTTCAATGGTATAAATGGGAAGAACAAACTAAAAAAAAAAAAACCCTAAAGTCAATGTCCCAAGAATTTAAAGAACGGCTTGAAGAAAAAGATAGGAGAAATCATCTTACCACATCCCTTTGCAGAAGTGAGAGATCCACAAGTGCTATGTACATTGCGCATATTTTCAGCCTTGTTCAATGTATTGATCAATTATATTTATTTTTTCATCTTTTTTCATTCTGTCTTTAAAAAATTCTTATTGTCATATGGGATGGCTTTCTGGGAGAAGGGGAAGGGATATTGGTAGAAGTTAGTGAGGTCAAAAAGACAGCAATAGGGGCAGCTAGGTGGTGCAGTGGATAAAGCACCGGCCCTGGATTCAGGAGTACCTGAGTTCAAATCCGGCCTCAGACACTTAACACTTACTAGCTGTGTGACCCTGGGCAAGTCACTTAACCCCCATTGTCCCGCAAAAAAAAAAAAAAAAAAGACAGCAATAAAACTTTAAAATTAGAGGCCAAATAACTTAACCCTTAAGGAGGAGTGGCTCAAAGAACAAATCCTAGAAACATGAATAAGAGGGGTAGGGGAAGGAGTATTTGTTAAATACTTATTGTGTGTGAGAAGCTGTGCTAAGTGATTTACAGACAATGTCTTAAGCATAATAACCACAATGAGACTACTTTCTAAAAATTTTAGGATGTGACTAAAACAATTCTTGAGGGAAAATTTATATCTATAAATACTTTCATCAATAAAAGAAAAATAATAAATGAATTAGATGTGTGATAACAACAATAATAATTTTTTTTAATTCCTGGAAAACCAACAAATTTTGAAGCCTTAATTTAGCATCAAAATATAGGTCATTAATTGAAAAAACTAAAATTGTTTTATTTATAGGGTAGCTAAGTGGCATAATGAATAGAGCACTGGCCCTGGAGTCAAGAGGACCTGAGTTCAAATCTGGCCTCAGACACTTACTAGGTATATGACTCTGGGCAAGTCATGTCACCCTATTTGCCTTAGTTTCCTCACCTGTAAAATGAGCTAGAGAAGGAAATGGCAAACCACTCCAGTATCTCTGCCCAGAACACCTGAAATGGGGTCACAAAGAGTCAGGCACAACTGAAATGAATGAACAAGAACAACAAAAAATTATTTAAAAAGAAAACATTTTAAAAAAGAAATGTATGATTGGAAGAGAAAAAATAAAGACCACTGGCTCAAAATTGAAGAGAGATACAACTTTAAATCTGCCTCCTGAACTTACTATAAATAGAAAGTAAACATCAAAGTAGGAATGATTTCATCTTTATATCCTTAATATCTAGGTGCTTGTTGATTACTAGCTGTGCAATTGTAGACAAGTCATTTAAACCCCCTTAAGCCTTAGTTGTTTTTTTTTTAATCTGCAAAATAATTTTATTTACTTCACAGGGTTGTTCTGAGGCTCAAATGAGACAATTTTTTTTGTTGTTGTTGTTTATAATTTTTAATTTATGGAATAAAATAAGCATTTCCACAAAAGTGCAATAATATTATTATATATGAAACTGCAAATCTACTATGCACAACTTGCTGTTCCCTTCAAATACACAACAAAGTTATCATGTAGATTAATTTTTTCCCCTTTTTCCCCTCCCCTCTGCATTTCACCCCCATGGATACCATTAAACACAAATAGGTATATGCACACACACACACACACACACACACACACACACATACATTTATATGTATGTAAGTATATAAAATTATTCTATACATACATCTATTTGTCTATTAGCAGCTATATACATTTAGCACTATAAAAGAACAATTGAATGTGATATTTCACATATCAAAAAATTGGTTTATGACAAGAATATCTGAGCCAGAAAAAGAGTATAATCTCAAAAGAATATATAACCTTAGAATTGGGGGGGGCGGGGCTATGGGGGTTAAATGACTTGCCCGGGGTCACACAGCTAGTCAAGTGTCTAAGTCCGGATTTGAACTCAGGTCCTCCTGAATCCAGGGCCGGTGCTTTATCCACTGTGCCACCTAGCTGCCCCCACCTTAGAATCTTTTAATAAAATAGAGGACTCCTAAGTATTTTCTGCTGAAAAGACTAGAGCTGTGTAGAAACTTTCTAATATAGGTTATATATTCTTCTGAGATTATACATGGGTTCAGATGATTTCTGACATTCTGACAATATGACCATGGGTATATAGCATATACATGTATACATGAGCAAAAGTATACACATATACCTGTGTATGTGTATATAGGTATGACATGCACCCAAACATAACATAAACCTACATACACTCATACAACCATACATATAGACAATACATACATTACCAGGGTCATATATCCAGGATATGTCAGAAGCAACTTAAACTCAGGCTGTCTTGCATCTCAGATGCCTTTTTCGTTCTTTCATCATATATTTTGCATACACTTGGAAAAGAATATGTTGTCTCACCTGATAGAATCTCAACTTCTACAGGGCAAAGACTGTTTCTGTTTTCCTTAGCCTCTCCAGCCCCTGAGATAGTGCCTGTATCATTGATGTCTGTTACTTAATAAATGCTTGTGGATGATTGAGGATGCTAAAGTATAGAAGCTCAGCATGAACTGTAAAAGGGAGGGAAATGCATAGACTAGAATGGAGCATCGGGGGAAGCTCAAAGTCATTTCTGATATGCACTATGCTAATCGCTCTACAAATATTAATTCAATTGATGGGTTATGTCAAGAAGTGATAACAAGCTGTCAAGGAGAACCAAAATGAAAACTTGTTGGGTATCTTGTAGGATAGAGGTATCATACATGTGGCTCTCAGTCTGCATATGACTCACAACACTCCCTACTGCACCAAACCAAATTAAAATGGATTTTATTTGATTTTAAAGTCCTGATGTATTAATTTTATATATATATATATATGTATATATATATGTATCTATGTATCTATGTATCTATCTATATCAATGTGTGTGGTTTCCTAAGTCAATATGCATCTGCAGGCATCTTTATGTACAGTTTAATTGCCCTTATTTCTGTTTGAATTTGACACCACTGGTTTAGGGAATGCTTTGGGCGGGCATGGCAGGCAACATGCATTGATTAGGCACTTACCATGTAACATTTGTTATGAGTTGGTTTGGGTGGCTTCTGAGGTTTCTTTTGACTCTGACTCTCTGATCCGTCACTAGTCTTCCTTCCTTTCTCAACAGTAACAGTTTGTGGGTCTACAGTAACTTGAGCAAATCTCTCAAGTATTCTAGCATACAAAGCAGTAATTGGTGAAGGTAATTATTCACTAAGATATCTTTTGTCCTGTAATCATTATAGCTTGTTGTTTAGTTGTTTCAATCGTGTCCCACTTTTTGTGACCCCATTTCATGTTTTCTTAGCTGGAGTGGTTTGCCATTTCCTTCTTTAGACAAGGAAACTGAGGCAAACAGGATTAAATGACTTGCCCAGGGTCACACTCAGGTGTCTGAGGCCAGATTTGAACTCAGGGAGATGAGTCTTCCTAACTCTAAGCCTGGTACTTTATCCACTATACCACCTAGCTGCTCAATAATTATGACTAGGATTTATATAACATTTTAAATTTGCAAAGAGCTCTACAAATATTGTATTATCTCATTTATCATCACAACAACCCTGAGAGATAGATGTTACTTTAATCCTCTCTGTAAAGAGGAAACTGAGGCTTAGAGCAGTTCACTGATTTGCCCAGGGTCACACAGCTGAAGACAGATTTGAACTCAGGGCTTCCTGCCTCCAAAGACAGCACTGTCTTTTGTGCCACCTAGATGCCCCCTCTGTATTCTATATATTGCCTGATCCAGTTGGACATTCATATAATCTTAGAGTCAGCTTCCCCTTCTTATTTAATAAAGGAAGCACTTTAAAAATCATAATCTCAGATTTTAGGTTTAGAGAATATTTTCTTATTCTCTTTACAGCTTTTAAAGGAGGAGCTCTGCTCATACCTTAAGTCCATTTTTATAGACTTTGATCATGAGGGATTCCTTCTGCTCTGATTTCCTGCTGTTCCACCTAAGAAATTGTGAGGAGAAGAAATAAAGCTTTACAGGGTCCCAAAATGTAGAATGTTAAAGATTTTTAGCATTATTATAAGAATTTCCTTCTGTGCCAATTGGGACAGTCCTTTGGAATTAGGTGTGTTTTTATATATGAAATCAAGGGAACATTCTGGCCAAAGAATACTGAAGCAGTGGTGATAGGCCAGTGAGGAGGTTAAAAAAACAAGGCATTGCATTAACTGAGTCAGTAGATTTTTTTTTTCAGTAGAATCTGCTCTACACTATCTAAACTAATAGAAAAGGCATCACACCAGATTACACAGTTGAGAAAAGCTCTCTGGGTCCCAGCAAATATGTCCTCCAGAGTTTTCATAACAGGTCTGTAAATCTGGAAAAGAGAGACTGAATTATAAAAGGCAGGAAGCTGCAAGGAAGAGTTTGGGAACATAGATGTAGAATTTCACCACCTTCCCCTTCCCTATTCTATGCTTGTATTTTATGGGCTCCTGTATAATTGTCCCCCTTGTAATTTGATGCCATGATATTGGTGGGAAGTAATTTCAGTTTGTTTGATAGACACTGTCACCACCACAGCAAGGTCATCATCTCCTGGTGCTTGATTATTATCATCAGCCTCCCAGCTGGTCACCCTCTCTCCTCTAATCAACCCTGAACAGTGATGCCAGATTAATCTCAAAACATTGCTTTCGGGACAGCTAAGTAAGTGGTGCAGCGGATAAAGCACCGGCCCTGGATTCAGGAGGACCTTAGTTCAAATCTGGCCTCAGACACTTGACACTTATTAGCTGCGTGGCCTCGGGCAAGTCACATAACCCCAATTGCCCAGAAACAACAACAACAAAAACAAACAAAAAACCCACAACTCAATCCAAAAACAACAACAAAAACAACATTGCTTTTACCCCATCACTTCCCAGCTCAAGAACCTACCATAATTTCCACTCTACTGCTTAGTAAAAACTCTTTTGTTTGACTTTCTTTATCTTGTCATAATTATCTCACCATATTTCCCACTACTACACAATGTATGAGGCAGCTGGGTGGTATAGTGGATGGGGCACTGGACTTGGAATCATGTTCATGAGTTAAAATCCAGCCTCTGTCACATACTACCTGTGTGACTCTAGGCAAGTCACTTAACCTTATTTACCTCAGTTTCCTCATCTGTAAAATGAGCTAGAGAAGGAAATGATAAACCATGTCTTTGCTAAGAAAACCTAAATGGGGTCACAAAGAGTCAGATACTATTGAAATAACTGAACAACACCCTGCCTTAGGGTCAGACACCTTCATTTCCTTTAACCTCCCCCCCTTTTTTTACATTCCCTTTTGTGTGTTGTCTTCCCCCATTAGAATGTAAGCTCCTTGTATTTATATTCCCTGTACCTAGCACAGTGACTGGCATATCGTAAGTGTAAGTGCTTAATAAATGCGTATTTCCTTTATTCACTACTTTCTTTCCTGCTTTCTTAGGATAAGGGTCCCCCATGGATTTTAATCGTATCCTCTTTCTTCTCCATTCTCATATCTCTAACTACCTGTTGGACATCTCCACCTAGAAATTCTTTCATCCTAATGAACTTAACATGACCAAAATGGAGCTCACTCTCTTCTCCCTCAAATCCACTCCTTTTTTTTTTTTTTTAAGTAATAAACATTTTTATTTATAGTTTTGGGTTCTGATATTTTCCCATCCTTCCCTCCCTCCCCTCCCTCCTCCCTGAAGTGGTAAGTAATCAGATATAGGTTTACATGTGAAGTTATGTAAGCATTACCATATTAGTCCTTTTGTATAAGGAAAACTTGAATAAAAGAAAAATTGGAAGAAAGGTTTAAAAATAGCACCCTTCAGTCTGTATTCCACATCATTAATTTCTTTCTTTGGAGGTGGATAGTATGTTTTATCAATAGCCCTTTGGCATTTCTTGGATCATTGTAAATCTACACTTCTTTGAAATGTTCTTCTTTCTGTTGAGGACAACACTACCCTCCCAACCCTCCTCCCTCCCCTGTTCAAATTTTAGAGCCATTCAAAACTTCCCTCTCCTCCTGTTTTCTATATGCAACCAGTTGTCCAAGTCTTGAGTCTAACCTCCATTGGCTCAAGGAATCAACCAGAATTTAATAAATAGCTACAATGAAATAGGTTCTGAGAATACAAATACAGATAAAGTAATCCTTAAGCTGCTGACAGGTCTAGTTACCTAGAAGGTCCTATTGTAACAGACTCCAAAATGGTTTTCCTGTCTCTCTCCTCTATAATCCATCATCCAGCTGCCAAAAATATCTTGAGGCACAAGTCAGACCATGTCGCCTCCCTGCTCAAAAAATTTTAAATGACTCCCCATTTCCTGAGCTAACTGTAGATTGCATTCCCTCTTTGTGTTGGCCTCAGACTCTTTCCCTTCTTTCATGGATAAGCTCAAGTGATACCTTCTCCATGAACTCTTCCCTGATTGTCGTAGTTTCTACTGTTCCCTCTCTCTCTCTCTCTCTCTCTCTCTCTCTCTCTCTCTCTCTCTCTCTCTCTCTCTCTCTCTCTCTTTCTTTCTCTTTCTCTTTCTCTTTCTCTCTGTCTTATAGTGTAATTTGAGGTCTGTTAGTGACCATTCCCTTTCATTCATACTCCCCTCCACCATTCATAACTTTGAGATTCCCTTTGATATTCCAAATTATGATATTCTTTTGCCTTGTTCTTCAAAGCATCCCTTTGGTAGTTTGATTGGCATAGTCCTAAATCTATACATTAATTTTTGTAGTATTTTCATTTTTATTATAATGGCACAATATAGCTATGACACTGAATAGCCTTTGAATTATTTAGTCATTATATCTTTAAAGGGTTTTTGGCATAATGGCTAGAGAGAAAGAACAAACATTAATTAAGTGCTTACTATGTGCTAGGCATCCTATTAAACACTTTACAAATATTGTCTCATTCGATTTTCACAACAGCCCCATGAAATAGGTTCTATTATTATCCCTACTTTACAATTGAGGATAATGTACCAGTTGCATGTTAAGTAACTTGCCCAGGGTCACATGGTCACAGAGCTAGTAAGTATCTGATTCAAATTTGAATTCAGTTCTTCCTCACTCCAGGCCTGGCACCAGATTCGATTTACCTCCTAGCAGCCTAGATTAGTTGATTATTAATTGGATTAATTAATTAATTAGATTAATTAGACTTGGATTTAGGAAGACTTGAGTGCAAAACTAGCCTCTAACACTTACAAGTTGTATGACCCAGGTCAAACCACATAACCACTTTGTGCCTCAGTTTCCTCATTAGTAAATGGAGAAAATAATAGCATCTACCTTCCAATTATTGTGAGGATCAAATGAAATAATATTTATAAAGTGCTTTGTAAACCTTAAAGCACTGTATAAATGCTAGCTTTTATTATTATCTATAGAGGTCTTAAATGTGCCTTATGTCAGAGAGTTATTTTAAATACAACAATACACCTGTAAAACTTAGAACATTACAGAAATGAGCTAATATTATTCTATTCTCATAGGGATAAATGTTTAGACTTAGGATTTCACTTGTATAGGGAATTCCCTGGAGGAAAAACCAAAACAACTTTATCAATGCGACTTCGCACCTTCTCTTTCACTTGCCTTAGAGAGTTGCCTTGGGCACTGAGAGATTAAATGACTGGTCCATAGTCACAAATCTAGGATGTGTCATGGGTGAGAACTGAACCCAGGTCTTCCTGATTTCAAGTCCTGGTCTTTCTTTTCTATACCAGAATGCTTCTAATTTGACCTCCTTTGTGCCTACCAGTACCCTCTATAAGACTGGGCATAGAAGGGGCACTCGGTAAATATTTTATTAATTAATAGATTGATAAAAAGGGGAGTGGGGCCTGACTTCTGCCTTTTTTCTTCTTCCATGCTTACTCTCTGCTGTGTCCTGATTGGGTCCAACCTAGTGTCAATTGTATCTGGCCAGGCTGGCTTAGCTCAGTGTCAGATATATTAGCTGCCAGTATCATTGTTACTCACATTCTATTTCTACAGCTAGGATTCTGGGACTAAAAGCTTCTGAAGAATATGAGAAAAGGCTTAGTAAGGGAGCAGCTAGGTGGCACAGTGGATAAAGCATGGGCCCTGGATTCAGGAGGACCTGAGTTTAAATCTGACCTCAGACACTTGACACTGACTAGCTGTGTGACCCTGGGCAAGTCACTTAACCCTCATTGCCCTGCCCCCCCCCAAAAAAAAAAAGAGAAAAGGCTTAGTAAGGATGCAAGGCAATGATCCTCTCTCCCCTGCTTCTCCCAACATTTGCTTTCATAGCTATCTATAGCAGGATCTAGGAGAGGAAGCTGGGCAGCACCAGGTAGCCAAGGGGAAGTAAAAGAGAAAGCACATGGATCTGGGGAGGTTACCACAGGAAGATGAAGAAGGGTCATGGTGGGGAAGCCTCCACAGTCAAGAGACTTAGGGAACAATGGCTCCAAATGTGCCTGGCAGGCCCTGATGTGGGTAATTATGAGCTGATGACATCCTCCTTAAACTCTACTCATTGTGAAAACTTTGCTTCAGTCAGTTCTCCATTAATCAGTTACTTGTGAAAGAACGCTGCACTGGGGGTCAAGGGGACATGGGTCTCATTCCAGCTTCCCCATAAACTAGCCTCATGACAAGCTGCCTTACCTTTGCTGCCCTGTAACATGGAGGGAGTAGGCCAGATAAGCTCTAAGATGGGACTTCTGTAAAGGCTTCTCTACCTCCTTCTATCATTTCTTCTTTAATCAGGGTCATAAAGAGAGTATGACAGCAGGAGTAGCGGATAGATCCCTGAGTCCAGGTGCTATTCACTAATGGCCTCTAAATTAACTACAATTTACCCAGCCTCTGTCCTTGTTTGGACATAGTTACTTGCACGTTGTCTTTCCTTTGGAAATGATCTTCTTGAGAGCGGGGACTATGGTGGGTTTTTTTTCTTTTGGTTTTGTTTTCTTTCTTTGTATCTCTAGCATTTAGCACAGTTTCTGGCATATAGCAGGCACTTAATAAATGCTTCTTGACTGTACTTGGTAAATGGTCACAGGCAAAACTTAAGCCTCTGAGCTTCATTTTCCTCATCTATAAAATGGGAATAGTATTCTTGATACAAAGAGCTAGCCTGATATAGTAAATAACTGAGTCAGATTTGAAATCAGAAAGACATGAGCTCAAGTCTGGTTTCTGACACCTACTAGCTGTGAGACTCTATGCTCCAGGGCACTCTTTAAGACCATAAGTTACAGAGCAGGTATACGTCTGTCTGCATTGGGGGAGTTTTCTCATCAGGAATTTTCTGTTCCAATGAAATCCTAGAGTCACGTACACTTTCCAGCAGCCCAATCCCACAGAAATATCTAGAACCCCTGGTGAGGGCAAGCAGGGTGTGGGGTAAAGCAGAAAGCATGGATTTAATTTATTTAAGGCTCATTGATAAACCTTTACACATTCGACTTGGTTTCATTTAGGCCTGCCCTGATTTCTCCAGGCAAGCAGTTGTCTCTTTAATTTCTTGGCCACACCATTTGATAAGGTCCCTTCCAGTCTTTGCTCTATGATCTATTTATGCATTTATGCATATGAACTCTCTTGGCAATAGATGAGCTGTAACTCTGCCTGGGAGAGTGGGAGAGCAAAAAAGGGAGAGAAGGAAGAGAGGGATGGATGCTAGAGGAAGGAGGAAGGATGAGGGTGGTGTGGGGAGATGTGTTGGTGTAGATGCAATTAAGTGTCTCACTGGTGTTGAAATTTTTGCAGAGCTGGTTCTTGGGATAGCCTTGCTATAAATATAGTGGCACACCCTCACGATGAGACTTACTGGATAGCTCAGCACTCACATAAATGTGAGGAGACAGGATGCTAGAAACAGCTGCTTGTAGGTGGGAATTCTCAGGCAGGCGAGAAAGACATCAATTACTCATTCACTCAAACTGGGTTTTAATCTATCCAGCCTAGGGTTCTTATAATTCCTGCTAACAGCTACTACTGTAAATGTTCAGGGTTCTCTAGCCTTCCTTAAATAGGAATAATAGCTAGCATTTTAAAGTTTATAGCACTTTAAGGTTTGCAAAGCTCTTTATGTGTTACCTCATTTGATTGAGGTGGGTGCTATTATCATCCCCTTTTTAGAAATTGGAAAAGTGAGGCTGAGTGACTTTCTCAGGGTCTAGGCTAGTGTCCAAGGTAGGATCTGAAATAGTCTTCTTGACTTTAAGGGCAGCACTTATGCATTAGGTCAGGCTTTGAAGCTACCATGGGAAGTGTGTTGAATGTGATGAGGCCTACTCTGGTAAGGAGGTAGAGAACCTCAGACTGGCTTCCGGTTGTTGCCCAGACTGATGGACGGTTGGCCCTACCCTCTTTAGGAACAGGAAATCTACCCTTCTTAGGAATATTGCAAATGGCATTGTTTGTTCATCTTGGTTAGCTCATAGGGCCAAGGTCTGGTCTGTGGATTGATTCCCATGTCCATCAGTTCCACATGGAGGAAAAAAAAAAAACTGCCTCAAAATTGCCACTAGCTCCAGACAACTGGCTGAGAAATGTGTACCGCTAGATGGTTGGAAGAGAAGGGAGATGGCTGGAACAGAGTGTGGATGGTGGAGAGGAAGACATCACCCTACCTGGGAAAGTAACTCAAATACATATGGGCAAATAATCATATTCATTCATTTATGGAAGAAGACACTTCAACCTTTACTCAATCAGATTTTATTGAATTAGGATCTGTGCTCAAGAGGGACTCTCAATGTATGAGCAGTGAAGGGATGTCAGTGTTTGGCCACCATATGGAGAAGTCTGGGGAAGCAAGTGAATGGGCTAGCAGGGCTTTCCAGGGCTCTCTTCTAGAGTGCTGGGCTACACATCTAGTCTTCTATTTCCTCAGGCTGAGTCAATTTTTGCATACAAATAACTCACTCACGTGATGCAGCATCCTCCCAAAGGGAAGTGTTCCCACCCAGAGAATTATTTGACTCTTCACCCACCCTGAGGGGCCCCAGCTGCTTTCACCACATGCATTTTTAAAATTTGATTTAATTCCAAAACAAAAACAAACAAACAGTGGATTAAGTAGAATGCCTGGGTCTAGATTCTTTTTTCCCTGCTTTCCTCCAGCAGAGCTCTTTAGAAAGGAGAGGGGAAAGGGAAAAACAATGAGAACAACAACAAAACACTGAGGTGAAAAAGGGTAGATGTCCTTAAGGTTTCATGTAGCTGAGTCAGTGGGGGCAGATAGTTTCTTTACTCTTTGAAAAAACGCCCCTCCCATCACCCCTTTCCCACTCCTCCTTAAAGAACACTGATCCTCCCAGGAATGCATCCACTTTCATCTTGGACCATTTCATAAAGGAAGCGTCCTTAAAGATCGTCTATTCCTACTCCCTTTATTTTATAGACTGGGAAACTGGAGGCCAGAAATTTGAAGAGACTTGACCAAGATCACCTAGCTATTTAGGACTTGACCTCAGGACTCCAGATCTTGAACCCAGTACATACTACATTCTATGTATGGAACTTCTGGGGACCTACTCCAGTTTTCCTAGCAGCATAGATTTAGAATGGGTAGGCAGCTCTGCAATTATCTAGTCTAGTGATGTCAAATTCATTTAGAAACAGAGGCCACTAAGGGGTCCCTATGGTCTGCACAGTGACTTAGAACATCACGTATTAACATTATCCATGTTCTGTTGTATTTTTATTTTGTTAATTATTCTCCATTTACATTTTTGGGGGTGGGGCAATGAGGGTTAAGTGACCTGTCCAGGGTCACACAGCTAGTATCAACTGTCTGAGGCTGGATTTGAACTCAGGTCTTCTTGAATTCAGGGCTGGTGCTTTATCCCCATTTACATTTTAATCTGGTTTGGGCAGAGTATGGCAGAGTGTTGCTAACCACAATGCATGTGTTTGACATTACAAGTCCAGTTCAACCTTTTCATTTTATGCAAGGAAACCAAGGCTCAGAGAGGTTAAACCTGATGTCACACAGATGTGGCAGAGCCAGAACATTAAACTTCAGGCAACTGAAGTCTAGTACTGAGCCTTGCTGAATCTTTTTTCCTGGTTTATGAAATGAATCCCATGAAAAGGGTACCTCCTCCTTTGTTTTATCCTAAAAAAAAATAAGGAATTGTTTGATACAGAGGGAAACCTCCAGCTTTGAGGACTTTCTTTGTCCTTTGGGTGTGGCAGCATGACAGTATTCCATATGTGGTTTTTGCAGCTCAGTCCAGGATAAGCCACTGTGACTTTCTGAAGCAGATAACCCAGAAGCCATTAGGCTTTGGTGTATTTTTCTGTGGACTGCAGAGCAGCATCAAGTGGGCTACCTTCTGTAAGAGGATGCCTTCAAAGAACCCCAACCTTTCTTCTTCACCATTCCCACATTCTCCCATTTGAATGATGCTCTAGGACCAAGGGTACCAAAGGGTTAATGCACTGTATTAATATGTGGACAGCTAACAATGTGCAATGCATGAATAAACATTATAGATACATGTAATATTTCTCTATAGAATATGAACAGAGATATAAAATAAATTAGACTCATCTAGGGGTATGTCTTCTGTCATGGTGTGAGCATGACATATGAAGGGATGATATGATACCAACGACCAAAAAAGTAAAATGGAGGAGAGAGACGGACAATGTGGATGCATGAAGGGGATGGAGAGTTGTCACTATCAATCCCTGCAGGGTGGGAACTCAGGCTGGAGCGATTTTCTGACAATGAAGGTGTGGCCAAGCTGTAAAAGGGCTATGGTCAGGGTGCAGTTAAGAAAGCTACTGGAGGCAAGGACTGAAAGATTGAATATTGAATGATAACCAGTTTGCTCAAGCCATTTCCTGCCAGGGGCTCTGCTGAGTTTCCATAATGTAGGTCCTAGAGAAGTCAGAGATTCTGAAGAGCAATTAGAATCTCTAATCCCACTTGTCAGATGGGCTTGCTGACCATCCACCACCTCCTCTGTTAGCAAGAGGCAGGATGTAAGAAGAGTAGGCCTTCCTTGCAAGGAATCTTCCATGCTTTGAGATTAGGGAAAAAGGGTAATAATTCTACACCTGGTCCTCTTTGCCCAACAGGGTTCCAGATACTCGAACGACAAAGCCTTCGCGGGTGTATATCACACATGTATTTACTGTTAATGTATTTGTTCATTATAACCCTTTCTCTCATATTTCCTACTCTGCCTGGGCAAATTTCTTATTAGGAAGCCAAATAAAAAATGTACAGAAAAAAGTTAATTACCTATTATGATAAAAAGCCTTTCTTGTCTTCTCAGATTCTTGGTTGGGAATAATAGAAATCAGCCAAGAACTGGAATGCCACCTTTGGGTGACTGCACCTTTAAATTAGGGTGACTACCTCTACAGAAGTATGAATCTAAGGATTATGGAGGCAGAAGGGACTGGGGACAAATTGGAAAGAAAAAGGGGCAGGGATACCTATTTTGAGTTACAGGGTTAGAGGTCCTCAAATTATCTTAACTGGGTGCTTGGGGTGAGTTCCCACCAACACTGGGAGCCCATTCACATGTCCAAACCAGTCAAATTCTAGTGGTCACCCTTCTCTAAAGGTGTAGGTCTTTAAATTTAGGTGTATATGTGTATGTTTTTATCTTGTCCCATTTATCTTTCACTTCAGCTCACGCTTGCTCAGAAAATTCTTCATTCTGCCATTTTCCGCTTGGAAGGGGGCAGGAGGTGGGAGGGCAGCTCGTTGGGTAGCTCATGCCCTTCCAACTTGACTTTGATGAGGTGGTTGGCAAGGGCAAACTCTTCATCATCCAGCATTCCATCCTTGTCAATGTCTGCCAGCTTCCAGATCTTGCCCAGCACGGTGTTGGGAAGCTTGGAACGCACCATCTCCTTCTTAGCATTGGCCCCCGTGATTTTGCCATCCACTGGGGACAGGGTGTAGAAGATCTCGTCGTACATAGGCTTGTCCCTGGCCACCACCCATTCAGCATCATCAATGCCCTCCCCTGCTCCTTCCCCATAGCCATGTCCAAAGGGGCCGTGTAAGGTGCCCTCGAAAGCCCCTCCCTTCACCATCTGGACCGGCCGCTGTGTCTCTTCCTGACGCACCAGCACCATGAGCTGCGCGATGTCATGAGCCAGCATGTCCTCCACCACCTCCAGGAGCTTGTTCTTCAGGGGCTGGAATTTGGTAAAGTCTTGAGCCTGCAGTTGCTCCTGAGATGATTAAGACAAGAGAAAGACAAAATGAATAGTGTTATTCTCCCTGACTAGGAGAACCCTGGCCTCCCAAAGGCTCCAAAGTGCTTGCATGTACCTTACCTCATTAATCTGCATAATACACCCCCCTTTTGTGAGGGGCAATGAGGGTTAAGTGACTTGCCCAGGGTCACATAGCTAGCAAGTGTCTGAGATGGGATTGGAACCCAAGTCCTCCTGAATCCAGCATCAGTGTTTAATCCACTGTACCACCTAGCTGCCCCCCATGATATCCCTTTGAAGTAGTTAAACATACTCTTGATTCTCTTTCCATTTACAGATGAAGAAACTGAGGCATGAGGAAGACAATCACAGAATGTGGTAAATGATGGTGATGGCAAATTTGTGTGATTTGTGTAAGTTTCATCATAACTCTGGGTCTCAGTTTCCTTATCTGTAAAATGGGGAAGGGAAAGGTAGGCTAGATGATTTCTAAGCCCTTTCAGAGCTAAATTCGTGATCCTATGGGAAAAGATATCTCAAATCTTGCTGAGCTTTAATGTTCTGTGTCATCGACTCTTGCCTTAAGATCCCATAAAAGCCAACAGGACTAAGAGAATGGAGGAGCTCAAGATTCATCTCTGTCCTTTTTGCCCTCCTTCTCCACCACAACCTAAGTAGTATGCTCAAGTTTTACATTTACTTGTCATCTTAAGTGGTCCTGAGCCATGAAGAGTCTGCCTGCCTTTGTCCTCCCTGGCTTTGGCTAAGAGGCAGTGATAGGATGGAGCCTGACAACTGCTGTTCTGGCTGCCAGCCCAGTACAAAGGTATGTGTGCATGTCATCCCAGGCCATACAGAAAAATGGTCATGGTGGGATGAAAATCCAGGAGAATTTTAAGAAGCACTGCCACATTTGGAGAGCAGGTGTTAATTTGGACATTTCTCACTCAGCTCTCCCAGGGCCTGGCCAATGAAACGTGAAAGAAGTGGCTGATGTGCTTTTATTTACCCAAAGGCAGAAAGTTGGCCCCATGGTCTTTAAAATGAAGGAGCTAGATTGGAGGGTTCCCAACATCCCTTCTAGCTGGAGTAATTCAATTCACTTCAACAAGCCCTTCATCCCAACTCAGACCAGTGCTTGCCCCATTCAAATCCATCTTTTCATAAGTCTGTCTTTCTCATGTTTTTCTACTCAGTGAACAACAGGGCTCCCTAGCAATAGAAGTGGTTCTTCCCATGCTAACAGAGGCATGTGGCAGCAGCTTTCACCAAAATCTCTATTAAACCCAGATCAATCCCTGGAAATGGATCCCTTTAGGGCTGAAGAGTTCATTGAACAGATCAACATCTAGCCCTCCCATGTGTTATGAGCTCTTTTCAGAGGACCCAATGTCTTGTTGCCACTTATATAATTTTGGGTGAAATAGCCCTCCATAAAAGTGAACACAATGAGGAGAACTCTGGAGGAGATGCTAGTGCCAGGCTCAGTGGGGTCCTGGGGCCTGAGAGGTTTTTGTAATTCCACCCACTTCACAAGGAGCTATGATTTCAACACAGGCACTGAGAAAGAAAGTGGCATCCAAAGAAAGTCCGAGGATATTAGGTTTCACAAATACATCTAAGTCCATGGATGCTCACACCTACTTGAGGGTTGGAGTTCTCAGAAATCCTAAGAATAGCACATACATACTGTACCCTCCAAGACAGAAAAATTCTGTATTGCACCTCTCTGATCCAGAGCCCTGAATAGGGTTAATTTATATGGTTGGCTTTTTAATTCTATATTTAGGCCCCTTCTGTGAGACCCTGCTGGTTCTTTTATATTTAACCTTCCCTATATAATCTCAATAATATTTTCAAGTCTGTCTTAGAGGCAGAGTCCAGTTGTGTTGACTCTCCCAGATGTCCCACACGAGCTGCTCACCTGCAGCTTAGTAGGATATTCTCCACTTACCTGCATCTTTTTCAGGTTGGGGAAATCCCCTGGTGAGATCTGGTGCTCCCGCTCAATCCGTCCATAAATCTCTCCCAGGTTATTCACTAGCTCCTTCTTCTTGTTGTCCTTCCCAAACACGGATGGCATCTCCTTCTTTAGAGAGCTGATGATATAGGCATGGACCTAAGAACAAGAGAGATCAAGGATGAAGACACTCTCACTCTCCCCCCGCCCCCACACTATAGATATAATTATAATTTTATCTATTTACATAGATCTATCTCCATATAAGTTACATATCTATATCTATCTATACAATTTATATCTATCTATAACTATGTACACATATGCAGAGTAGGCCAAAAGTCATGAAGTCACAAAGGAGTTTCAGTATTTAATAACTCCTTTATTTTTTGTTTTTAATTTACAATATCATAGCATCCTCTACAGTATAGACAGATACATCCACATGGATACATATATATGAAATAAATATGTGCATATAGGAAATAAAGAAAAAATAATTTTCAAAAAGTTATTAAAACATCAGACCCCTTCATGGCTTTTGGTCTACACTATTCCCATCCCTTTCACCTTTGCTCATTGATATTCCCATCACTTTCCAAACATACCCTTTTTCCATAAGTCAATCACTTTCCCTAGCCCTAGCACTCTGATTGCTCTGGGTGCTAAGATCCTTTCATAACTCTGAACAGGGAAAGAGATGGTTCCAGTAGGTCAGTATATAGATGGTTATGAGGTCTTGGCATGCCTGATTTCTCTTTTTTTTTTTTTTTTTTGGTGAGGCAATTGGGGTTAAGTGACTTTCCCAGGGTCACAAAGCTAGTAAGTGTTAAGTGTCTGAAGTCAAATTTGAACTCAGGTCCTCCTGAATCCAGGGCCGGTGCTCTGTCCACTGCACCACCTAGCTGCCCCCTCCTGATTTCTCTTTAAGGCAACAATCTGGAGGCCATTGTTCCAACAGTATTCAATGACCCATGTGGTAAAGGCTTCCCAAGCCACAACTCTTTGGCCTGTTCTCCTACATTCTTTTCTCAACTCTCTCATGTTGCCTATTCCCACTCCCATGATGCTCAGCTTCATTCTCCCCAAGGGATGGACATGCCTTGGCCAGCCGTGCCCTCTTGATGAGGTCATTGAGTTTCCGGAGGGCTGCATTCCTGGGTAGGCTCTGGATATCTCTGAAAAGGTCCTGCTCTTCGGCCTCAAAGAGCTTGCGGTTGTCTGGGATGAGCAGCGGGTGGGACCAAAAGGAGCCAATGTAGACCCGGATTACTTCAGGGGTGTTGACGATCTTTCCCAGGGACCACATGAGGGCCCCATAAACTCTCATCAGCTGCTGTGTCTCAATCTGGTCAGCCTTATTCAACACCACTCGCATCTTGTCTTCGTGGTTCTTCAGGGCCTTGATGACCTCAGAGAACTCATCAGAGATATCCAGCTTGTGGGCATCAAAGAGAAGGATGATGCGGTCCACACGTTCCGCAAACCATTCCAAGACAGCAGCAAAGTCATAACCTGTGGGGGTTGGGATGGTGTTAGAAAAAGGAACAGAAAGATTTGCCTGGCGTCAGGGAAGGGTAAACTGATCCAGGTCAGATAATGGAACAATTCAGGCAAAGGTCTAGCATGTTGGTCCTGGAGTCAGGAAGAACAAATGATAGGTCAATAACATAGCATTCCTTTTCAGCTGTCCTACATGTATTTTCTGATCCGAGATTCTTTTGAGAGAAGAACATAGGCTCATAGATCTAGAGTCAGAAGGGCTCTCAGAGACTGACTATTTCAAACCCTTTATTTTGCACATGAGGAAACTGAGGTCCACAGAGGGTAAGTGACTCGCCCAAGGTCATACAGGTAGTAAGCATCAGAGGAGGGATTTGAATGTAGGTCCTCTGACTCTAGGCAGAGTTCCCTCTATGGTCATACCTTACCCCTAGCTCTGGACTAAACGCTAGAGAAGAGACTAAGTTTTAGTGACCTAGAGACCGAACCCTAGAAATTATCTAGGAAAATATTTATTCATTCAACAAACATTGATTAATGACGATAGTGTAGGCTTATGTTGTACTTTACAAAGTACCTTCCTTACAACAACCCTGAGGTATTGGAAGCATATTTATTTAGATGGAACTCGTTTTTTTTTTTTTTGGCGGGGCAATGAGGGTTAAGTGACTTGCCCAGGGTCGCATAGCTAGTAAGTGTCAAGGGTCTGAGGCTGCATTTGAACTCAGGTCCTCCTGAATCCAGGGTCAGTGCTTTATCCCCTATGCCACCTAGCTGCCCTCTGGAACTCCTTCTTTCAATGTAGAGAGGTCCCCACTCTGCATCTTAAAAGTTCAAGAGAGTTGCCTGGGGCACTGAAAAGTCTAGTGAATTGCCCAGGGTCATCAGGGGCTAGCATGAGTTAGAGGCTAGACTTGAACTCCTTTTTTTCTAATTATGAGTCTGTTTCTCTCTCTTTTCTACTCCATGCTGCCTCTTTGTAAAAGTATTCTCATTTTTACAAATGAGGAAAATAACACTCTGAGGCTTAAGTGATTTAGCCATGACCATTTAGCCAGCAACTGGTTCTGCTGTGACTCAAAGACATGTCTTTTAGTCTCCAAGTCTAGATCTTTTTTTTCTTTTTAATTGCATATTGCTGCAACTAGGTGGGTAGAACACTGGTCCTGGAGTCAGGAAGACCTGAGTTCAAATCTGGCCTCAGACACTTACTAGCTGTGTGATCTTGGGCAAGTCACTTAACTCTGTTTGTCTCAGTTTCCTCATCTATAAAATAAGCTGGAGAAGGAAATGGCAAACCGCTTCAGTATCTTTTCTAAGAAAACCCCAACTGGGGTCCCAAAGAGTTAGATATCTCTGAAACAACTGAACAAAACAACAAGGGGAAAAAATAGAGGTTCTATTGTTTAAGGATATAGGATCTTAACCTGGCGGCCACAAACTTAAAAAAAATGGATATAACTGACTTCCTCAGTGATCCTATGTGTTTTATGTATTTAAAAATATTATTCAGGAGTCTAGCCTACCAAAAGGGACCATGATACCAAAAAGTTTAAGAACCCCTGTTACAGAAGGTACGTTACTTATGCCCATTAACCCCCACTGAAACAGGATTTCCCTAATGTCCACCTCAAAGAAACTCATGCAAAAGGTTTATTATTGGAGGCTTTTTGTTCAAATGTCAGATGCCACACACTAGTCAGTCATTGCTGGGCTCCTACCAAGTGCTCAGATCACAGTGAGCTTGGTTTAAAGACATCTCAAGCAAGCAAGCCCTCTGCTGGCACCCAAAATTCCATGGATATGAGAGCGAGTAGTGAATGAGTGAGTGAGAGAGAGAGAGTGTGTGTGTGTGTGTGTGTGTGTGTGTGAGAGAGAGAGAGAGAGAGAGAGAGATCAAAAGAGGAAGCCAATGTTTTGGGCAAGGTATAGACCTGAGCAGGAATCTTGATTCTTCCAGCTATTACCACATAGCACTACCCTGATATTATCACAAATGTGGGAACTGTGTCTCTCCTGCATCTTCCTTAAATGGCAATAAATATCTGTGAGCTCTGGTCTAATCAAAATTGGTTGAGCCAGAGGCAGAGTAGATGATATACCCCAAAGAATCAAAACATGTTGCTGTCACTGGCTGAAACATCATGCCAATAAAAGATAGTTAGCTGGAGCTGTTTCTGCCTGCAGACAGAATGAAGGAGGCAAACTGGGTAATTCAGATGGCTGCCTTGCAGCCTTGAAGGCTCACAGAGTTTTCTCTCTCATTAGGGAGCTTTCTTTGCTCATCCAGCCTAGATCATCCGTAATGGTTATTGTTCAGACAGTGCTGTCTCTGATAGCCCCGCATAGGCCTGATCTGTCTCTGGTTGTCATTCCCCAGCCAGCAATATCAAGAAAGAGAGTCTAAGGGGCCCAGGAGCATTTTTTTTTTCCTTGCTGGCTTGTTTCCAAGTATACAAAAACTCCTGGGGCCTTTCTGTATATACTTCAGGCAGGGAAAGTCAAAATATTATCATCATTTAGGGGAGAGATGTTTCAGAAGCAAATGGGAACACCAGCTCTCCTGAAGCCTCCAAGAGATCATTAATGACTTCAGAGAAGCTGTGAGAACTCTTAAGTAGCATAGGGGAAAAAAAAATGTTTTCAATTATCCTACGGGAGGAAGTAAGGAATAGGTTAGGGACCTATGATTTCATTGGTATTGGGAACTCTCCTAGGAGAAAACTTCCTCTGCAATGCAGATTGATACCCTTTCTTCAAATTATAGCATGAGAGTTGCCTGGAGCACTGAAAAGTTAAGTGACTTGTCCAGAGTCACAAAGGCAATATGTATAAAAAGCAGGACATGAAGTCACCTCTTGCTGGCTCCTTCTGAGGCCATTTCTCTATACACTGTGGCTGCTTGTCATGAGAGATAAAATCAACATGGAATGAAAATGAGAGGTGAGCTGGCTGATTGTTATATTTTCAGTGTCAGCATTATTGAATCAGCAAATGCTACAAACTGGGGCTTGAGTTATTGTTTTGTCGATTTCTAGACTTATGAAAGTGAAAGAAGAATGTTAACAATGCTAATTAAACTTGAAAGTGTATCGTGTGTAAATTTTTAGGGGGGAAGAAGCAGTTGTTAAACATTTACTGGTATGTGACTGAATGAAATGCTTTCATACAATTTAATCTCTGGCTGGTTTTTGATGGCATATGTCAGTTAACATACACCCATTTATTGAATGCCTTCCAGAACAGTAAAAATCAGGGAATCTTAGAGACAGAGAGGCTAAATCCAATGAACTTAGATTGGGTTTTAGTTTTACTCCTTTATTTTATGAGTCATAGTGGCTATAGTATTTGATTTGGAGTCAGAAAGACCAAGGTTAGAAGCCTAGTTCAGTGTTCTCATTTTGAAAAGGGGCATAATAATAACAACTCTACCACCTCCCTCTGAGGGTCACTGTTAGAACCAAATGAGATGATATATGTATAAAATACTTTGTGAATTTTGAGATCTAGATAAATGTCAGGGATTATTTTCATTTTGATTATTGTTTTTTTTTTAGATGAGTACACCGAGGCCAGAGACATAAAGTGACTTAACTATCATTAATTTAGCATTAGAAAGGAACTTGGAGGCCATAAAGTCTAATACTCTCATTTTACAGATGAGGAAACTGAGGCATAGAGAAATCGAGTGACTTGTCTAGAGTTAACAACAATACAACTGGTAACATGTAGCAAATGAATGTTTTGGGTGAAAAGACCAAACAAAAAACTTTAAACATTTATAAAGGGTGTCCCCAAAGTCCCAAAGACTTTTGAGACTTTTGAGATATCTTATATAGTGCTTTAATTTTTGCAACACACAAGTGTATATGTACACAACACACATAAATACATTATGGATACACACATACGTGTCTGTGTGTGTGTGTGTGTGTGTGTGTGTGTGTACACACACATGTGCTAAGATCTCCAGTTTGCAGATGAGGAAACAGCTGTAAGGTATATGTGGCTGGACTTGAACTCAGGCCTTCCTATCTCCAATTCCAACATTTTACCAAGTCTACACCACTTCACTGCCTATGCTACTATTATTACCATTTTATAGATGAGGAATATTCGACAGAAAGAGTTTAAGGGACTTACCTGGCTAGTAAGGATTTGAACCCAAATCTGGTTGACTCTAAGTACACAGAGATATTTTCTTCATCTATTCGAATGTCCATCAACATAGGAGAAGGTAAGTCTATGGTAATTATTACAAATCTGATTTAAAATACATCAAGGGGCAGCTAGGTGGTGCAGTGGATAAAGCACCAGCCCTGGATTCAGGAGTACCTGAGTTTAAATCTGGCCTCAGACACTTGACACTTACTAGCTGTGTGACCCTGGGCAAGTCACTTAAGCCCCATTGCCCTGCAAAAACAAAAACAACAACAACAACAACAAAATAAAATACATCAAGATCACAATCTTGATCTTGAGATCAAAGGTGGAGGGTGTCTGTTTTGGGGGGTCTTGGACAAAGTCTATTTAGACGTGCCTTCCTTGGAGCAAGTTATTTCAGAGGACACCTAAGAATGATCTTGGGCAAAGGTATAGTAATCTTGGGTTTGGTGAAGGCTTGCAAATTAGCAAATCTTTTCATACCTACCAGTTCTGAATGGATCCTGGCAGTAAGCAAGTTAGAATTTTAATAGCAATTTAATGTCCTACTAGTACTGTTTTCTTTTAGATACTGCTTGAAATTGGGAAGGGCATTTTTACTATGACAGGGTCCTTAGGAAAGGCTGAGAAAAGCTAGGTAGCCCTAATTGTTTTGAGGGGAGTGAGGGGAGTGAGAGTGAGAGTGTGTGTGTGTGTGTGTGTGTGTGTGTGTCTGTGTGTGTGTGTGTGTGTGTGAGAGAGAGACAGAGAGAGACAGAGAGACATAGACAGAGACAGAGACAGAGAGAGAGAGAGAGACCCTCTAACACCAAGCACTCGATACCAAGGACAGAGCAGACTTTAAATAAATGCTTGTTGAGCTCAATTTTCTGACCCCTTTACTTTAGGTAAGTCACTTGATTTCTCTGGGCCTCATTTTCTTTACCTGTAAAATAAAGAGATTGGACAAGGACTAGATGGCTTCTGGGGACCTTTCTAGGCCTAGAGCTATGATTTTCTTGTATTCTTTTTGCTCCCTCCCAACTTTTACATGGTTTTCTTTATCAGGGACCCCCAAGGACAGGAGAGGGGTCTTTGAGAGGGGAAGGCACCCTTCTCTTTCTATAATATCTCCTTTTCTAGGACACAGCAGCCTAGCTAACTCCTGTTGCAGCTAAACTCATCAATGCCAAACATACCAACTAGCTTCAAGTTGTCAGTGCTCCATCCAGCTGGGGCAGGCAGCCTGCCACCCTAAGCCCTCACGGGACAGCTCCATCCTATTTTTAAACCTCCCAGTCAGAAGAGACATGGGGCCAGGGCTGCCCTAAGGTTCTGGAAGCTGTCCAACAGAACTGCTGTCCCTCAGAAGGTGCTGAGAGGACCAGGAGCACTCAGGGGAAGCTTCTGGACCAGAGATTTAGAGCTGGAAGGGACCTTTTTGTTGTTCAGTAGTTTTTCAGTTGTGTCTGACTCTTCGTGACCCCATTGGGGTTTTTCTTGGCAGAGATACTGGAGTGGTTTGCCATTTCCTTCTTCATCTCATCTTACAGATAAAGAAACTGAGGTAAACAGATTAAGGAACTTGTCCAGGGTCACACAGCTATTCAGCATCTGAGGCCAGATTTGAACACAGGAAGATGAGTCTTCTTGATTCCAGGCTTGACACTCTATCCATGACACCACCCAGATGCCCTAGAAGGGACCTTAGAGGTCATCCAGTCCAACCCCCTCTTTTTCTTTTTTTTTTAAGTGAGGCAATTGGTGTTAAGTGACTTGCCCAGGGTCACACAGCTAGTAAGTGTTAAGTGTCTGAGGCCAGATTTGAACTCAGGTACTCCTGACTCCAGGGCCGGTGCTCTATCCACTGTGCCACCTAGCTGCTCCCCCTCTTTTTTAAGATGAGGAAAATGAGGTTCAGAAAGATACCTGATGTCACACAGGGAGTGACAAAGGCGGAATCTAAACTGAAGTCCTCGGACTCCAAACTGTGTGCTCCACCAAGCCCACAGAACACAGCTGGTCATTTGCTTGGTGGGCTATGGAGGATCCCATACTTCCTGGACATTTTGAGTTCTAAGCCCACAACAACTCTGGCATTGTTAGCATTTTCTCTGAGTATTCACTTTAAAGCGGCTGGTGAGAGTTATTTCTCTCCTTCAGCTGTTCCTACACTGGTCTGTGCCAAAAGAAGAGGAAGATGGGAGGGGAATGACAGCCCCACCCCCACCTACTCTTAGACCTCATGCAGAGCTTTGTTTAGATATGAGCCCTCTAATTCACTTAGCCTCCCATCTATTATCTTGTGTTAGAGGTACTTATTACTTACAGTTACTTATATATTCAACATTTGTTAAGCATGGACTATGCACAAGGCAGAAACAGGGTGGAGTCATGGGTAAGGAGCTAGCTTTGGAGTATAGAACACCTGGATCCAAGTCTCATACCTGATGCAGACTGGATTGTGACCTTGGGCAATCCACTTAACCTCTTAGTGTGTCCAGGCAACTCTCTTGGATTATAGATAAATTGCATAGTAGTTGCTCATGTGTTTTGGTGGTGTGAAATTCTTAGCTAGAAGGTCAAGTAAATACCAATGAAATCACAAGCAGATTAAAAAAAAAACAAAAAACCTGCTTGGCTCTGTGCTAGGGTATGGGGACAGCAAGATAAAAAATGCCCTTAAGGAGTTAACATTAATATCCTCTTATTAGACTGAATTGAAAAGGAAGAGCACCTCTGGGCCCAGGGAAAATAAGGGGGTCAGAGAATCTGCAAAAAAGACACCCTACTGGAAAGAGAAAAAGAGCTTTGGAATTCTGGCTATTTAGCCTAAAGCTGCCAGAGGTCAAGTGGACATCTCCAGGCCTTTTCATTGTCAGGGTGGTCTCAAGTGGCCCCTATCAAAACAGAAGGCAAAGCAGAAACAAAAGCCTGGCAGATCTCCCCAGCTGAGGTAAAGGGATGAAGACAAGTTTCAGAAAATACCAGGTCAGCACTGCCTGACTGCGAGAATGGAAATATGCCTCTTATTTAAAAATAGCTCCACGTAAACACCAGTTTCCATCAGGGTCTGCACTGAAAGGGCTTTGAGAGTCTATGATTTTTTGAGACTCATCATGGAACAGGGACAAGAACATTGGACTGAGAATCAGAAGACCTGGGGGCCTGGTTCAGTTACCAGCTAGCTGTGTGACACTGAGTCAGACACTTGCCTTTGGGTCTCCTTTTCCTCATCTGTAAACTGAGGGATGGATGACCTCTAATCTGATAGCAGCTGCACTTTAAGCTAGAAAGGGGAAAGAATGGTGAATGGGAGAAGACTTTTACAGGGAAATAAATGGGCAGTGAGGGAGGCCTAGAATGACGATATGACAGCCAAAAAATGAACACCATCTTGGGCTGCACTAAGAGAGACATGGCTTTATTCTAGGTACCCTAGTCAGACTACATCTGGCATACTGTGTTTAGTTCTGGGTTCTGGGACACTGATGAGGTAGAGAATGTTCTAAGAACGGTAACCAGAACGGAAAAGGGTCTCAAGAGCATATCCTATGAGGATCAGTGGGGAGAAATAGGGATTTTAGCCTAGAGAAGACTGGGTGGATGTATGGGGGCGTAGTAGGAAGGATAATGGCCATTTTCCAATATTTAAAGCAATGGGTAGAAGCTGCAAAGAGCAAAATTTGCTAGGAAAAACATCATAATGAATAAAGTTCTCCCAAAGTGAAATGGCCTGCCTTGGGAGATGGTGGATTTATCTTCCTTGTACATCTTCATGCAAAGAGTGGATGACTACTTGCTGGGTATTTTACAGTAGGGATTTCTATTGTGTGTAGGTTGCTCCAGATAGCTACTGTGGACCCTTCCAACTCTCCAGTTCTGTGATTCTGTACTCTCCAGTGCCTGATATATAGGAGGCACTTAATAAATGGATGAATGGAAGAATTTGGGGCATTAAATAAGTCCTATTTGGACTGCTCTAAAAGCACTGGACCAACAACAAGATAACGTGCCCAGGCTGTGCTGACCTGTGCTCCAATCTTCCACCTTCAAAAGCACCAGAGAGCTAGAAACAGCTCAGCTAATACTCAGCTGCAGGAAATGAATGAGGTTTTACAGTCATCACTTTTCCCTCTGACTTCTTCCCCACATAAACTGCATCCCTCCCACATTTATGCCCCTCCCATCCCTAGACCCCAGTCTTTTCTTCTTTGTCATAAGGGAAGACTTTCTAGGAGGGAAGGGAAGAGGGACATAATGGGAAATGAAGGTAATGTCAAAACAAAAGATCTCTGTAAAACTTACATACATATTCTTGCTGAACAAATGGTCCCTTTCCACAATGATGTGCTGCTTTTCTAAGTTACAGAGCTACACAAATGCTGTCCTGGCAATGACCTGAAATTCTTCTGTCTTCTTACTGGTCCAGTAGGTTTTTCCCTTAAAGGAAGTTGTTGAATAAATGACAAGACCAGGACTAGAATCTATACTTTTCTTAGGTCAATTCTGCACTCCCACCATGGCTCTGGTGAATGTGTCAGCGGATCTCAGCCTTTATGATAACAATGTGTTACCTGGTCTTTCTTCAGTTACTCTAGTCATAAAGTGGGTAAAAGAGTTGCATTCCTACCTGACTCACAGGAAGATGTCTAGGTGAAATGAGGTCTTCACTAGTCTCCTTGCTTCCAATCTCTCTCCATACCCTTCCATCCTCCAACATGGTTGCTAAGATGACTTTTCTAAAGTAGGGGTCTGACCATGCCATCCCCTGCTCAGTGGGCTCCAGTAACTCCCTATTACCTGCAGAATCAAATATAACTCCCCAGCATGGCATTGAGAGCTCTTTGTAACCTGGACCCTTCCTACATTTCCAGCTTTCATATACATGACTCCCCTCTCCACTCTCTATGGTCCAGCTACTCTGGCCTACTTGTAATTCCTTGGACATAACACCACATCTATATATCCAGCCCTAATCTCTCTCCTGAGCTCAGTCTCATATCACCAACTGCCTCTTGGACATTTCAAAGTGAAGGTTCTCTAGGCATCTCAAAGGTTAACATGTCCAAAATGGAACTTATCTTGTGCCCCAAATTCTCCCTCTGAATTTCCTAACACTATAAAGAGCGCCACCATCTTCTCAATCACTCAGGCGAACAGTGTAGAGTACTTACTCTCACTCACCCCAATCTGTTGACATCTTCTTGTTTTTACCTTAACAACATCCTTCCATATGAACCCCTCTCTCCACTCAGGTGGCTACCATCCTGCTGCAGGCCCTCAATACCTCACACCTCATCTTTTGCTTGATCTCCTTGACTCAATCCATCCTAGCTCCACTCCAATCCAACCTCTACTCAGCTAAAAAAGGATTTAAAAAACAGGTTATGCTACAGGCCATGAAGTAAACATCTGTCTAAACTTTGGGGTAGTCATACCCTGAAAGGAATCGACATAAGGCAAAGGTTGAACCTGCCTACTCACTTAGTTATAAAAAAGAATAGAAATATGTGGTTTCAGATAACATTCCCTACTATTCCTTGAATCACAGTCTAGAGTTCAAAGGGCCCCTTTCTTGAGGTAGGAGTTGTGAGAAATTCCATATCAGAAGTACTCAGTAGGGGGCAGCTAGGTGGCACAGTGGATAAAGCACTGGCCTTGGATTCAGGAGATCCTGAGTTCAAATCTGGCCTCAGACACTTTACTAGCTGTATGACCCTGGGCAAGTCACTTAACCCTCATTGACCAGACAAAAAACAAACAAACAAACAAAAAACAAAAAAAGAAGTACTCAATAACCTTGGCCCCAGAAGAAGGTCTAGTTTTTTATACACCTTCCACTTAAGCTTCATCATTGTCCCTTGCTGGTAAGATCTCTAGTAGGTTGGGTGTTTCCTAGAAGAGACCTCACAGATAGCAGCAAAAGTCTGTCCTCCCTCTTTAGCATCCTTCCCTTTCTCCCTCTCCCAGAGCAGTCAATACCCCTCACAGATTTAAGTGTTCTCCATGGGCTATGTATATCAAGTGCTCAGCACTTCTCTGCCTTCATCCCTTACTAGAAGTCTTGGTCAGTGAAACTGAACACTTACCTACCCAACCTTAGGCAAAGCAGTTTCCCTGATTAAATCTGGACTTTTAAGAGTTCTCCCAGGTGACATCCTGAGGGGGTGGCCACAGGAATACTGTCACACTGGAGTATAACAGATGTTTTACTCAGGAAGCTTCCTGGGGAGAATCGCAATGTCACACGGGGACAGGATCCACCCCAGTGACAGGGCCCCAAGCTGGAGCATGGGCAAGAGGAACTGATAAGAGGCCTGATACAAACTGGCCAGGCTGGTTCCTTCACTGGGATAAGCAATGCAGAGTAAACAGTGCCAAGGGCACAGGAGAAAGGAGAAATGGATTGGCAATGGAATGGCAGGTTTCTTTGGTAAAGTGGGGAAGGGCAGAAGCACAGGGAGGGGCACTGTGTCAACACAAAACTCTTTTGGCTTGTGGTCCCATCCCAGCCCTTCAGTTGTTTTTGTTTTTGTTGTTCATTCCTTTTGTTTTTTTTTTCCTGGTTTTTAAATTTCTTTCCATACTCACCATGGCTCCTAACAATTAAATAATAATAATTAATAATTAATAATAATAAATCTACCAAGGTGCTCACATTAGCATCCCCAAAGGCAGGCATATTGTAGCAGCACCCAGGTTCCCAGCATGCACTTGTAACCTGGGCCACCTTTGCCAATTGCCACATTTGTGGTCTGGAACTGGGCCAGGCAGAGGATATGCCGGTCTGATTACCGACTGTTGGGTCCATTATCTCTTCCAGAAAGCAGGGGGAGGGGACCCTGCTCAGTCTAATCAGGTTTTATAAGGCTCGTAGGTGCCAGACAAGAAACATAAGCATTTTAACCCCAAGATCAGGGCTAAGTAATGTTCAAGGCAAGGCTCGTTTCAGTTAGGTCAGGGAATGGGGGTGAGGTGGGGTGGGGTAGAGGGAAAGAATCATTGACATAGGCAAAACAGGAAGGAGAAAAAAAAAAGAAATATATTAATAAAAAGAGCTAATATTTATATAGTACTTTGCAATGTACTTTACATATAGCATCTCATTTGATCCCCACAATGACCCTGTTAAATTGGTGCTATCATTATCCCCATTTTACAGATCAATCCATAAACATTTATTAAGCATCTATTCCGTGTTAGGTATAGTGTTTGGTACTGGGGATACAAAAAAGCAAAAGACAGTACCTGTCCTCAAGGAGTTTACAAGCCAATGAGTAAACTGAGCTGAGGAGGCTTAAGTAACTTGACTATGGTCACACAGTTAATAAATGTCTGAGGCAGGTCTTGAGTCCAAGTCTTCCTTACTCCAAGTGAAGGGAATAAGAAGAAAGGAAAGGAGATGAGAGGAGAGGAGAGGAGAGGAAAGAAAGGAGAATGAAAGAAGGGAGGAAAGGAGGGAGGAAAGAAAGGAGAAAAGAAAGATGGGAGGAAAGAAAGGAGAAAAGAAAGGAGGGAGGGAGGAAGGGAAGGAAGGAGGGGACTAAATTATGAAGGGAATTCAAAGTGAAGGGTTTCCTTCTTGAAATCCACTAAGATGGAGAAATGGGTAGAAGACATACTTGGTATCTAAGGGAGAGAGAAATATAACTTTGTATATCCAGAGAAACTGAAAACTGGCCTTCTTGGGTAAAGGTATATTGCAGGCTTTGCTTTCTATCTCTCAATGCAGAATGACATTAAGTGGGGATACAGGGAGAATCTCATGGTAGGATGAGAAACTGTAGGAACAAGAAGTCATTGGTTTAGCTCCCAGTAATCAGAAACCCAGAACCACCTACAAAAGAAAGTGGGGTGGTGCTAACCACCTGAGTCCTCCTCAGGATAATATACAGGTCCAGAACCCTCCAGCCCACCACCCTCACCCAGCTTCTCCATGCCCACCCAATGAAAACAAATCCCCCAAATTCCTACTAAAGGCAAAGACTGAAGAACACACCCAAGGCTAGGGTTTCTTCTGTCACATGCAAACCCAGGTATCTCTAGCCTGAACTACAACTCCATCTTCTAGATAAAAATTCATCACTTTTAGGTCTCCATCATTATAATCTCTTCCCTTTACAAAGAGGAATGCTCACGATTGTATTTGTATACCCAGTATCTGGCACATAGTCACTGTTTAATAAATGTTTATTCAATCAACTTACAAGCATTTATTAAGCAACTGCTATGTTCTAAACACTGTGTTAGGGTGCTGGAGCTACAAATAGAAATGTGAGACAGTCCTTGCCTTCAAGAAGCTTACATTCTAACAGAGGAACAGGACACATATAAAGAGAATGGTGGCCAGGGAAGGTAGTTTTGGTTTGGGTAGTCTTGGGGATGTGGAATTGAGTCACAGGGCAGTCAATTGTCATGCCCTTTCCATTAGCAATGGTAATATTGATTTGATTACTGTTCTCAGATGCCTAATTTGATTACTGTTCTCAGAGCCTAAGGATTTCTGTTGATTGATTTGGCAGAGAGAGAATTTAATCTTGGGCTATTAAAGCTGGAAAAGGCCTGAGAGATCATCTCATCCAACTCTCTCTCTTGCTTTATGGATGAGTAGACTGTGAGGCCCAGGGAGGTAAAGAGATTTGCCTACGCTTACACTGATAGTTTGTCCAATTAAATCTGTGACTTGAATTTGAATCTCCTGAATCCTAATCCAGGCCTCTTTAAAGCTTCAGAGACCTTAGGCCTTTTGAGCCTTTTTGGGTACTCTCTCAGAGGAAGGGAGTCCCCTAGAGGGGACACACAAACTAGAATGGGCCTTCTCCCAGCCATTCCAATGCAAGGCACCAGGCCTATCTCACCCTTCCTAAGAGACACTGGGTTGTACATTTGTTAAGCTGTTAATTCTGTTAAGGCTACCACACCACTCTGGGAAGGAATGAGTCATAACTATTGGCAGAAGTGTTACACATTCTACTGGTTTGAAGTAGGGATGGGGGAGGTAGGAGGAAGGGTTAGGAAACCAAAAAGGAATGATTTAAAAAAAAAAGCCACCCAAGCTGCTAAGAAGTCAGAGAGGCCACATGTAGAGAAAACATCAGGGTATACCTCCAAATGGGCATCTATACAGGCAGCTATGGCCCTCCTCTGCATCTGGACGGGAAAGGAGAGAGAGGATGATGAGAAGAAGATGAGGCACCCAGGAGAGAGACAGGGTCCTGTACTTCTCTGGGCCCACAACACCAGGGGTAGAGACTGGCTTCTCCTTGTCTCTCTCCTGTAGCAGCAAGCCCTGAGGAAGACAAAGGAAGGAGCCACAAGCTCAGTTTTCCTTATTCAAGCAGATAGGATAGCTGAGCTGAGCAGGGAAGAGATAAAGTAAAGAATGACGGGGAGGTTAGGAGAGGGAAAGGGAAATGCATTTTGTAGTCCTCCAAATCTCTGCAGCTTTTTCCAATCTATCTGAAGCATTCTTTTGGCATTGGAATTAGGATCATAGAGGTCACTCTAATTGCTGCCAATCTTACAGATGTGGAAACTGAGGGTCACAGAGCTCTCAGGTTTCCAGAATGCAAGCCCATTGCTCTATCCACCATGTCACTTAACTAGGGAGAAGAATAGGAAATGGGGTATAGAGGGGAGGAAGGAAGAATCTCTGGCAATCCAAGAGCTACAGGCAAAGTAGCAACTAGGAACTTCTGAGCATGGAGCAAGCACCACACAACGAGATAAGGGAAGTCAAAAGACAAAGACTAGGGAGAGGAAGGTCATCTGAAAACTTTCTATTTTTAATTAAGGATAATTTCTTACCAACTAGGTCTTAAACTCTGCCATTGCTTTGCTGTTGAGGAATTTTTAAAAAGTGCTGTCAGCACCTTCTAAATTTGGCATCCTGTGTCAAAGTCCAGTCACCCCACCCTAGTTATCATTATAGCTACAGGCCCATGAATAGAGAAGGTTCTGCCAAGAAAAAGCTCTAGCTTATAGAACACATAGAGCCATAATGAAACTGGAGAATATGGAGATCCCAGGCCCCAGATGTTAAGTTTTCCCTCCATTCTTCCACCAATAATATATAACAGATCTAGGCCTTTTAGTCCAACTCTCTCATTTTACAAAGGAGGAAAATAAGGAAGGTCTAGGTAGAAGCGACTTGTCCAGACTCACACAGGAAATTAAACATCAGAGGCAGAAATTTAAACTCAAGCGCTTTGACTTGACTTCAGGTTCAGGTTTCTTAGCCTCCCACAACCTTGGCTTCCTGATCCATAGGTTGAACTAGAGAGCCTCTGAGGTCCCTTCTAGCTCCACTGAGGTGTCAGATCCTGTGAGCTAGGGCTCCAAACTCTTTCTAGTGTGCCATACTCACTGACTACAACCTTTATGTGCCCAAGAATTACCCCCTGGGCTCCAATTAGTGCCAAAGCTCTGAACAGGGATGTGTCAATATAAGGAAGGTCTATAGTGGGCCCCTGTGCCACCTCTTCCCTTTGCTAGATAGAGCCTGATTTACCAGCTCCATATTGGAGAAGGCATCCAACCAGAATGTTCCTCCCAATCGCATGACTCTATACAAGAAAGGAAAGGAAAGAAGAAAGGAAACAAGTATTTATTAAGCATTTATTATATGTTGGATACTTTGCTAAGCACTTTGCAAAATATGATCTCATCTGATCCTTAGAACAACTCTAGGGTATAGGTGCTATTGTTATCCCTAATTTGCACTGAGGAAACTGAGGCAGATACAGGTTAAGTGACTTGCCCAGGGTCACACAGCTAGTAAGTGTCTGAGGCCAGATTTGAACACAGGAATTCCTGACTACATACAGGGCCAGGGTTCTTACCACTCCAAGATCTAGGTGTCGGTCTGCATAAAGTGACAATTCATTTCTAAATAAGCATCTTCTCCTAACCCAGTCTTGAAATTCCCACCTCTCCTCCCTCTTTATTCATCTGATGGGCTGGGAACTCTGTCTTAATGAAGAGTGTTCAGGGTCCCAGACTATGATAAAAAGAAGAGGTGAGTGGGAAAGAAAGAGAGAAACAGGGTCTACTCCTGGGTTTCCTGTTGTACTCAGTATTTTTCTACTCTACAGTAGTTTTTCTACTCCCCCATTGGCTCTGGATGTCAGTCTGGTCTGGGGATGGTCCCCCAAATAAACTTCCTTCTGAGTAACAGTAGGGATATCTACTGGCCCTTGAGGATTCTACTCCCCTGGGACACAATTAACATTTTATGGTTGCCTGAGGAAGATGGGCCAGACAACCACAAATAATAATAGCCATGTGCCAAGATTGCAGGGGGGGGGGGGATGGATGAAGACCGTCATGGGAGATGGCCATGGGAGAAGTTTCTAGAGGAAGAAGAGAGAGCTAAAATATAGATGCTCCCATCAGCCTCCACCACATCAATGATCTAATCTCTATGGAGGACTGGGGATAGAGCATGGGGAGCAGTAGGCTTGGGAATTAGAAGGATGTGCATTCAAATCCTGCCTCTGATACTTACCAGCTGTATGTCTGGGCAAGTCACTAAACACCTCTCAGTTTGAGTTTCCTCATCTAGAAAATGGGGATAATAATAGCACCTTTCTCATGGGGTGGTGAGGATCAAATGAATTAATGCATGTAAGTCATTCTGTAAACCTTAAAAGCTCTATACCAACGCTGGCTTTTTTTTTTATGGTATCTGGATAACTCCCACTGAGGAAATGACCAAGTACCAATACACATTTGCAATTATAAATCAGTATATAGCAGAAGTCTGTATCAGAAGGAACACTTAAACCCGGGTCTTCCTCTCTGAGGCCAATTCAATTCTATACCATGCTGCCTCTCATAATTACTATTATGAATAATAATAATAGTAATGTAATTAGTGTGGATGCCTGTAAAGCATAGAGTTTGCCTTGGTTGGTCAAATTTCTAGACCTTCCCACCCTAAGAAACAAAAGGCTTGTTTGTTTGTCCACCCCACCCTGAAACCATGAATTGTTGTTCAGTCCTGATAGTACATGACACCATGGACTTTGTCCCTGGGGTTTTCTTGACAAAGATACTGATGTAGTTTGCCACTTTCTTCTCCAGTGTGTCCCCATTTTACAGATGAGGAACTGAGGCAAAAAGGGGTTAAGTGACTTGGCCAGGGTCACACAGCCAGTTAATGTCTGAGGACGGATTTGAACTTAGAGCACTGGGCCTAGAGTCAGGAAAATCTATCTACTGCACCACATAGATGCCTCAAAGCCATGAATACAGAGGATGACGGATGGAGTAAAGGCAAGAAGAGAGCTTCTACCCAAGGCATTTAAGCTGGCTTAGGTTCCTAGAATTCTTAGGCCATCTGTGCTAGGAAGGCCCTTAGAGGTCAGCTAGTCCAACTGCTTCCTTTTGCAGAGGGAGGCCCAGAAAAGGGAAAGTGAGTTCCCAAGGTCACCCAGCTGGTTGTTTGCAGGGCCAGGACTCAACCCTGATATGAAGCTCCTGGGATCTTTCCACAGAGCCCTGAACCAGTTCAGTCCCCATCCCCCTCTCCTCCTGCCTCTCATTCCCCATCCCCTTTCCCAGCATCTGTGAATTCCCACAGATCTTCAAGAGACAACTTCTATTTCAGTTTCAGTTCTATGGGATAGAAGGGAGCTGTTCTCTGATCTTTTAGTCCAGGACTTAGCCCCAGGAGTAAATTTCTGGGTCCATGTTCCTGGTTCATTCACCTTTCTGTCCTGTCCAGCAAGTAAAGCAACATGGCTCTTTTACCTCGGCTGATTCTCTGTTTCTCCCCAGACAGGATCCCTGGCGTGTCAATCACACTGATGCTTTCTAGCACTGGGTTGGGTAACTGGGCACACACAAATCTGTGAAAGAGAAAAGAGAGAGAGAGAAAAACCCTTGGTGAAACAAAGGCCACACTTGGTCAATCTGGACATCATTTTCCTTGTGGAAGTTTGGTGTGTGTGTGTGTGTAGGTGTGTAGGTGTGTAGGTGTAGGGGGGAATGGAGGGGATGATATAAAAGACAATGAAACCCAGCCAGTTTCCTTCTTGGTAAAATGGAGATGTAGGGATCTGGGTGGAGTATAACTCCTGACAGAGATAAGATAGATTCTAGTTGCAGAGTAAGACACACATTTTCAGGCATTTCCTAAGTGGGAATTTGTTTTGCTTGAATAAGTGCATTTGTTAAAAAGTGTTTTTCCTCCCTTATTTTAGAAAAGTGTTTATGTATGTGTGTATGTATGCACGTGTGTTTAAGGTAGCCAAAAAAGAAAGAAAAAGAAAAGCAAGGAAAGATGGTCACAGGAATAATTTTTTAAAAAATGCACAAAAGGGAAGAGAACAAAAGGTAAAGTCAGAAAAAAATTACAGGCCAGCAGGCCCGTTTTGAAAGTGAAATGGTGACTTTATTATATGACTGTTTATAACAGAGGTTTGCAGTTTTAGGTACAATCCTCTTTTCCCATTCCATTTATGTATGGCAGAGTGAAATTTAGATCTGAATTAGTGTTTAAGTCCAAAAATTTAAAAAAAAAAAAAAAAGAAATGACGAGGCTGTAGATCAGATGGTCTTTGAGATCCCCTTCAGTTCTTTTTTTTTTATCATAAAAGTATTTTATTATTTTCCTGTTACATGTAGAAAGTTTTCAACATTTGTTTTCATAAGATTTCTACTTCCAAATTTTTCTCCCTCCTTCCCCTCTCCCCAAGACAGCAAGCAATCTGATATAGGTTATATATGTACAGTCACATTAAACATATTTCTGCTTTAGTCATGCCCTCTCAGTTCCTAATGAATTCTCTCAAATGCTGGGGCTGACCACAACCCTAGATCCTTTCGTTCAAAGGCCCCTTTTGGCAAATCAGGAAACTGTAGCCTTGAGAATCAAAGTGATTGGCCAAGATCACCCAAGTTAGTGGCAGGGGTTTCCCCCAGATTATCTGTCTCCAAACCTAGAGCTCTTTCTTTCTGGACAAACAAGTCAGGACTTTGAATAGGATCCACTAGTCCCAGCTGGTTTTTTTTTTCTTTAACTCCAACTACCAGATCTGGGGAACTCGATATGAGTAATAGACAGACTAGGGGAGTCTGAAGGTCAGTTAGTATATAGCTGGATGACCCCAGTGTTCTTTCTGGCTTCTTATACTAGACCACAAATTGTAGTTCAAAGTTCATTCCATCCATCCATCCACTCATTCAATAAACATTGGTTAAGCTTGTGTCCGGGCAGCTAGGTGGTACAGGAGCTAGAGAGTTGGGCCTAGAATCAGGAAGATATCCTGAGTTCAAATGTGACCTCAGACTCTGGACATGTCACTTCACCCTGTTTGCCTCAGTTTCTTCATCTGTAAAATGAGTCAGAGAAGGATATGGCAAACCACTCCAGTATCTTTGCCAAGAAAACCCCAAATGGGGTCACAAAGAGTTGGACATGACTGAAAAACAACTGATTGAATACTGAAGTATGTGTAAAGCACTGTGCTAACCAAAAGGTTGAGATACACAGTCATATAAGACCTGGTCCCCATTTAATGAACTCTGGTGAAAGGCAGGGCCCACACCCTCTAATCTCACATTAGAGAACTAAAGGCTCCATATTCTTGCAAGTAGGGCTTCTTCCTTGTCCATATACATATTGAAAGTGTTCTCAGTCCTTCCTGGCTACTGACCCCGCCCCCATCTCTCACCTTCAAAATAGGAGCCCAAATTGATCTCCTCCAGGAAATCTTCTCCGACTGACCTTACCCAGCTCCAGTCACTTCTACATTGTCTCCCTAGTGTATTTACAATAAATTATCTATTTGCTAGGTTAATCAATCAATCCACAAAAATTACTAAGTGTCCAGTATGTACCAGGCATTCTCTTAAATACTAGAGAACAAAAAGACCAGTTTTCAAGGAGCTTACAGTCTACTGGAGTAGACAACACGTACATAGACAAATATATAGAGGATAAATATGGAAAAGTTTAGAGAGAAGCCCCTCGCAGTTCTTGGGTGGGGGGGGGGTGGGCAGAAGCAGGGAAGCCAGACCTAAGAAAGCCTTCCTGTAGAAAATGAACCTTCAACATTCCATGGCTCTTAGAGATCATTTGGTCCAAAGTGGTCATTTACAAAGGAGGGAATCCTGGCCTGGAAAAGTAAACCAATTGGTCTGGGCCTCCCATGGCAAACTACTGGCTGAAAAAAAAGACAAACCCATCTCCTGATGCCTGCGCTCTTTCCACGATACCATACAGTCTAGCGACTTTATTTTTACAGGTGAACAAACAGAGCCCAGAGGGAGGTTGACTCACCCAAGGTCACGGCAAGTTAATGGCAGAGAGGTAGCCCGTAAGATCCTCAAGGGGAACAAGGATCATTTTTTGTTTAATTTTTGTATTCCCAGCACTCAGAACAATGAAAAAATCCTGGCTCCGTGACTCCAGGCAAGTCACAACCCCTTTGCACCTGTGTCTGAGGTTCCTTGTTTGCAAAATGGGGATAATAATTCATGAGAGAAGATGCTAAAAGGATGATGCAGCATATAAATTCAGTTTGGTATTATTAATAAACCAGCAGCCTGACCCTTTAAAAATGAAATTCTGTAGAAGAAAAGTGAATCCTCCACCTTCCCTGACTCAGCCCACCTCTGGTAACATTTCAGTGACTCACAGTTCTTCTAGCAAGCAGAAGAATCCACGTTCACCTTTACAGTAATTCAAACCTTTTCTCAGATATACTGCTCTTAGTAGAGATCAAAAAGAACTTCTCACCAGAACTCTTACAACTTTATATCCTGTATGACGATGAATATGAGCCTAATCATAGATCTCTTAGGAGGGTGAACAAGCCCAGTGACTAAAAAGCAGCCTGAGCTCTTGAGAAATGGAACGAGGTATGTCTATCCAGACCAACGACAGAGGGGAAACTCCAAGCTTTGGAGTCAGAAAATCTGGGTTCAGATCTGGCCTATCTCTTCCTACCTCTGTGACTTGGGCAAATGAGTTTCTTAATCTCTGTGTGCCTCAGTTTCTTCATCTGTCAAAATGAAGAATTTAACTTAGATGGTTTCTAAGATCACTTCTAGCCCCAAAACTATGATTTTGTGAACTCTCCCCTTTTTGAAGAACTATGAGATTACAATATGAGGCAGTGGGTGGTTCAGTAGATAGAGTACTAGGCCTGGATTCAGGAAGACCTGAGTTCAAATTCAGGCTCAGACACTTATTGGTTGTGTGACCCTGGGCAAGTCATTTAATTTCTGATTTCCTGACAAAATGAATCCATTATATTCAGAGAAAAGAAATGGCAAACAGTCACTCCAGTATCTTTGTGAAGAAAACCCTAAATGGGGTCATAAAGGGTTAGACACAACTGAAAAATGACTGAACAACAAAAAAGATCACAGTTGGTATATAGATAGCCTGGAGTCAGGTAGATCCGAGTTCAAATTTGACCTGATTCTAGCTGTGTGACCCCAGAAAAGTCAGTTAACCTCTGTCTACTCAGAATCTTCGACTGTAAAATGGAGATAATAGTACATACCTCCTAGGCTTGTTCTGAGGCTAAAATGAGATGATGTTTATAAAGTGCTTAGCACATTGCCTGCCATGCTTATTCCCTTTTCCTCCTCCTTCCCCCTTAACTTAATTCAAGATGAATTTATAATTTTCAAGCCCAACTACTCTTTTTTTTTGGGGGGGGGAGGCAATGAGGGTTAAGTGACTTGCCCAGGGCCACACAGCTAGTAAGTGTCAAGTGTCTGAGACTGGATTTGAACTCAGGTCCTCCTGAATCCAGGACTGGTGCTTTATCCACTGTGTCATCCCCAAGCCCAACTACTCTTGAAGCAATATGTAGTTTATTAGAATATAAGAAGAGTAGGTAGCAGGGTGAGTGGGGAGAAATTCCTGTAAGCTGGAATTTGGTAATGATTTGTGGGTCTTTATAATGTTGGACCCACACATTTTCCCAGAGTAAAATTCTCAACAGGATCTTTCAAGTAGGCGTATCAGAGAAACTGGACTATTCCTGTAATGCCTGTGAGGGAAATGTGTCCCGTTAACCAGTGCAACTGACGGGTGCCACCCTGTACAGGGCTGCTTGTTGGCAATAGTGGCTCCAATGGTCTGAGCAAGGCCTTTTTTTGTCCACTTGATGCCTGAGCCCAGCCAGAAAGCACGTAGGAGGCCAAGGCAGCAGGAGGTGGGAGGCGCCTAGCTCAAGCATTCTGAACATTCATAAGAGGAAAAAAAAAAGCCAGATACAGTCTAGAAGAGAATGGGAAAAATGGTATTGATTCTCTGGCATATCCAACTCAAAGCTGGAGATGACAGACTGATAGCCAAGTAGCTACTCACTTCTGCGAAATGATAAAACCCTTTGAGTTAATTAGGCATTTATGGAGTACTCTAGAATAATAATCCTTCTATTTGTACAGGGCTTTGCAACTTGGTAAGTCATTTCATCTTCACAGTAGTGCTATAATAATGTTAAGACAGAGAAAGAGATAGGGAAGGCACAGAAAAATTAGGAATGACAACCAGGGGTTCATTCCTTTGACGTACACAAAGGGCTTACCAAATATTATCTCACTGGGATCTCACAACAACCCTGATACTTGTGTTGTTATTATTCTCATTCACTATACAGGTGAGGAAACTCTGAGAGAGTAACTTGACTAGGTCACCCAGCTGGAGCTAGCTCCAAAAGGCAGAACCCATAGTAAAAATTTCAGTGTGAGTGTTCACACCTCAGAAATGGATAAATTTATAATTTGGGCTTGATTTTTATTGATTGTCTAGACCTAAGCAATGGAAATTAAAATTACAAATGTGTCATTCATAACTTTGTTTTTTCTTTCCCAGTGAGCCAATTGTTAATCATTTATCAGCACACCTTTGGTTTGAACCCAGGTCTTCCTAATTCTGGTAAGGGAATGCTGGTCATAGAATTTGGAAGACGAGTTTTAATTCTGTCTCAGATACCTACTTACTGTGTGACCCTGAGCAAGTCACTTAGACCTCTTTGAACCCCAGTTTATTTCTCTGAAACATAAGGATATTTTCAGATAATAATAGCACATGTAGTACAGGGTTGTTGTGAGACTCAAATGAGACAATATACTGCATATAAAGCAGTTTGTAAACCTTCAAGCATTAAATAATAATGATTTATTATTATAATTATAACATTTATAAATATATATTATAATAATTTATAATAGTAATATTTTTAAATGTATTGCCTCTCAAATTACTTTTCCAAGGTCACATAGTGACTGGTAGTAGATCCAGGAGTAAAATTCTATTTCCCTGACTCCTTTTCTATACTTTTTAGTATTCCCTTCCCCTTTTAAAGCAGTTTTGATATTTTTTCTTCTTTTGCATCATTCATTTCCCAGTGACTCTTCCCAGATCCTACAGAACCTTCTCTTGTAACAAATACATACGGCTAAGCAAAACAATGAACCCATTTGAGGACGTATGCCTCATTTGCACCAATAATTAACCACTTCTCAGCCAAGAGACAGGAGGCACTCCCTGAAAACATATGACTCCTTCCTCTCCTATTGACCTCAATTTCTCTCCCTTCGAAAAATGACGATCTCATTCTCTGACTTTGGATTCCTGGGAATGCTGTGACATCCATAACAGTAAGGAAACATCTACAGAAATTCTATGGGGACTTAGTTCTAGATTAAGTTAAGCCACTGAACTCTCAGTTCATCCATTTTTATTCTTGTGGCTTCTGCTATAAGGCCATTTTTTTCTAGGCCCATCCTCTTCCCTGGGCACTAATACTATATTTCCAAATGATTACCAGACATTTTGAAAATGCAAAAATCATTTCTAGCTAGCTTTTAGATACGCTTTATAATTTATTTTGCCTGCATCTCTACTTTTCAAATTGTTTCCCTTATGTTCATTTTACCACTTGTTTTCAGTTACTCAGCACGGGTTTTAAGCCATGAACCATCAGATAACTGAGACAAGTTCCTGTTTACCCAGGCAATCCCATCCTCTAACACAACACTCATCTATGACAATACTGAGATGCTGACGAGGGTAAAGGGCCATGGCAGGGACAGCCATCTCCTGTCAGGCCCTAGAAGACGGGCACAACTGCTTTAGCAATGGGAGTCCCAGGTTCACTCAACAGGCAAACCTATACAAGCAGCACCCAAAGGGCAACAAATACTTGGGGGAGGAAGATGAAGCTGAAACACTCCCTCCCCAAGGGAAAGGAATGAGAATACAGTAGAGGTGAGAACAGAGAAAGAATAAAGGTCATTGCTCTGATACATAGCACATCAACTCCTGGAGGTTCCTTACATTGCTGAGGCTGAGGGGTCCTCTCTACCATAAGGTCCAGAAGGTTTTCCATCTTGATTAGTTCCCAAGAGGCTTCCTACTGCAGATTTTCATTTGGATGTCTCACCATCATTTCACAATCAGCATGTTGACAATCAAATTTATCACCATCTCCCCCTCAATTCTCTACCCCCTCCCCCCAATCACTGGCTTCCTGTTATGACTCCTCAGGGGCACCATCATCACAAGACTAGGGCTGAAAGGGACCTCGGCAGAGTGCTAGAGCCAGCTTGTACCAGCTCTCCCCAACTGTTAAATTTTCAATGTGAGCATTCACACCTCAGAAATTGACAGACTATGAATCAGGGTTTAACTTCAGCAAGTGAGAAAGAAAACATTAATATTGCAGATTAAACTTAAAAGGGTGTCGACTATATTTTCTCCAGGAAGTTGGCTGTTAAACATACCAGTGCATACCTTGGAGATCATCTAGTCCAACCCCCTCCTTTTATAGATGATGAAACTGATGTCCAGTGTGCCTTATTTGCCCAAGTTCACACAAGTAGTTAGTGGCAGAACCAGGATTTCAAACTAAATCCTCTGACTCCAACCCCAGCAACCTGTCCACTATACCAACAGTTCCAAAGTATGTTCCATGGATCCATGTGGTCCATGTGGTCCTTGGTCATGCCTAAGGTAAAGACTATTTCCTTAATAATACAATGATATCATTTATGTATTAAAATACTCCTCCCTTTTCCAACCACATATCTGTGTGAGGCCAGATTTTATTTCAACCAAAACAACATAGCATAACAAATTAAGTGTGGAAGCAGATATGAGAATCCAGCTGTTTTCTATTAAGCCAAACATTAAAGAGACTCACAAAAATATGTAAAACAATGCCATTCTTCTCAATTTTTTTTTGTTTGTTATGGGGAAAAATGTCTTTAAAATGTTATTTAAGGGGGGGGGCGGCTAGGTGGCGCAGTGGATAAAGCACCGGCCCTGGATTCAGGAGTACCTGAGTTCAAATCCAGCCTCAGACACTTGACACTTAACTAGCTGTGTGACCCTGGGCAAGTCACTTAACCCCTATTGCCCCGCAAAAAAAAAAAAAAAAATTGTTATTTAAGGGGGCAACTAGGTGGCACAGTGTCTAGAGCACCAGCCTTGGAGTCAGGAGGACCCAAGTTCAAATCCAGCCTCAGACACTTAACATTTACTAGCTGTGTGACCTTAGGCAAGTCACTTAACCCCAACTGCCTCACTAAAAAAAAAAAAAGTTATTTAAGTTACCATATTTATTGTTGTTATTTTAGATTAATAAAATACATATTTTTAAAAAATTAATCTTAATTTCTAATAATGGTAAACATTGATATTTATAGCCCACATAAACTCTTTGGGGTCCTCAATATTTTTAAAGAGAGGTTCAAAGGGGTTCTGAGACCAAAAAGTTTGAGAACGACTGCCCTGTACCATTACCGTCTTTGACTTATTTTATTTTTTGATTATGAAATTGAACATCAACAAACATGAACTTTTACATAAAGTAAAGAACAGAAAAAGAGGACTGTACCATGGATCTCTATTCCATACAACTTTGTAAAAAGTATATACTAAATTTAAAACCATAGTTCATCCCATTATTCACCAAATCCTGTCAATTTTTACTTTAAAATGTTTCACATCAATTGCTCCCTCTCCTTTCCCAATGTCATCTTTCTACTTTGTGTGGAAAATTAGGCTTGATGAAAGAAAAAAACATATCAAGCTTTAACTTGTATGAATTTTTGTCGTTGTTCAGTCGTTTTTCAGTCATGTCCAACTCTTCCTGACCTTATTGGCAGTTTTCTTGGCAAAGATATTAGAGTGATTTGCCATTTCCTTCTCAAGCTCATTTTATAGATGAGGAAACTGAGGCAGAGTTAAGTGACTTTCCCATGGTCACAGAGCTAGTACGTATCTGAGGCTAGATTTGAAGTCAGGAAGATGAGTCTTGATGATTCCAAGTCCAATGTTCTATCCATGGCATCACCAAGCTGCCCCAACTTGCATGAATAGGGATGTGCAAAAGTTGAATAGACTAACTTGGAAAATAATGAGCTCTTTGTCGCTAGAAGACTGAGTAAAATTTTAGTCAGCACTTTTCAACAATACTATAGAGGGGAGGTTTTTTGGGTATGGCTTGGACTACATGGTCCCTGAGATCCCTCTAAGACTGCTAAAATTCTGAGATTCCACTTAGGCCCTTCTTATTCACACCTAAATGATTTACCATTTCCTAGATAGTCCTCCTGACAGTAGGCCAGGGATATGCTGTAGCCAGCTCAAAACCAGCTGACAATTTTCAACAAGAACATTTATACCTCAGAAATCAACAAATGCTACATATTAGGGTTCGGTTTATTGTTCCATTTATTGCCTAGATTTAAGAAAGTGATGGAAAAAAAACATTTATAATACAGATTAAACTTTAAAGTACATGCCATGGGAACGTTTTTGTAAAGTTAGCTAAGTGTTACCAGTACACCTTTGCTTCAATCACTAAGCATTTTATTAAGCATTTTCTCTGTTCCAGACACTGTGTGATCCAGAACACTTGCCTGTTGTGATACATCTGGAACCCCACTGTCAGATTAATATTCTGAAAACAAAGCCTATATTCTATCACTGGGTCCTTCTTTCCTACTACATCAAGTTCAAACTCCCCTGCCTGCCTATCAATGCCCTTAATAAACTGTTTCAGCTCTGAGTATACAACCTTATGTCTCAGAGGCAATCTCCATTCTAGTTAAGTCAAACAGATGTCCCTCATTGTCTTGAGGCCATGGCAAGCTCTTTCCCACGCATGGTGCCTGTGGAAGGGCCACTAGGAACACATTTGAGCCCAAACATTTGGGCTCCCCAAAGTACTTTGAAAAGTGAGATACGCTTCTTCAAAAGGCCAAAAAGAGGAATCACTGGAGGGGAGAGAGGACTAGAGATGGTTATTGCTGTTCTTTCACTGAAATTGTATGACACTCTGACCATGGAGTAAACCAGGAATGACCACCACTGCCCCAAAACCAACTCTTCCTTCAAGGTTCTCTGCCCCTATGATGATCCTCATTGAAATCATTCCCCTTTGAACATCTGCAACGCTTACAAACTGTACCATAAAATTTTGAACTTTATTACATTCTATCTTGTATTGTTCACCTTGATTCTCTCTCTTTTTTCGGGTGGGGCAATGAGGATTAAATGACTTGCCCAGGGTCACACAGCTAGTAAGTGTCAAGTGTCTGAGGCCGGATTTGAACTGAGGTCCTCCTGAATCCAGGGCCGGTGCTTTATCTACTGTGCCAGTTAGCTGCCTCCACCTTGATTCTTAAGCTACACTTATTTACCTCATTGGACTATAAGCTCTTTGAGGGCAGGCATTGTTTCTTCCACATCCCCTACAGTACAGTATGCATGGCAGGAGCATAATATGATATGGTAGTGGACCTCTACAAAATCCAAGCTTTTCAAAGGCTTCTGTGGTACCACCAGCTCAGGGGCACCAGAATATTAGAATTTGGACCTCAATGGCCATAAAATAAACCTATATATGAAAAGAATCCTTACTATAACTTCTTAGCCAGCAAACCATCTCTTGCAACAGAGAATAAAATATAAAAGGATAAAAATGTCCAGCAAAACTAATCAACACATCAACCAAATATGACATCACATGCCACTTTTAATAGCCACCATCTTCTACCTCTATAAAGAAGGTCAATTTGTCAATTCTTCCTAGGGACCAAGTTTGGTTATTTTAATTACATGTCTGCAAATATTCCATGGCCCTATTAAATCTCTTTTTTATAGAATAAGCATATCTAGTTTATTGAACTGATTCTCAAGTTACACGAACTCAAAAATTTGGTTCTAATCCAAGCGCTGTCATTAATTAGCCATGTAACCTTCACCTCTCTGGGTTTTGTGTTTTATAGAATGATAGGATTGAACTAGATAATATACTTTCAAAACAGTTAAAAAATTGAAATTTTCACTTCCAAATTCTCTCCCTTCCCTACCCACTGAGAAGGCAAGCAATATGATATGCATGATACCTGTGAAGTCAAGCAAAACATATTTCTAAATTAGCCATGTTGCCAAAAAAAGGGGGGGGCAAGAAAAATTAACAGAGTGAAAAATATGTTTCAATCTGCACTCGGAGTTCATGAGTTCTCTCTCTGGAGGTACATAGTGGACTAGATAACCTACTTCCAACTTCAATTTTCTGTTATTACTAGCTGGCAGTCTATGATCACCTGGGTTTATTTTTGTGACCTGTTTTATGAGACCACAGAATTTTACCAGCCTACCAAATTTTACCTTGTATTTCCTCCATTTGTATCTCTGCCATGAAAATGTTATTTGCTGTTAGATGGAGGCACCTGAGGCAGAGTGGACCGAGCAATAGGCTGGGAATCAAGAAGATTTACATTCAAATCCTGCCTTTGACACTTACAAACTGGGTGATTCCAGGAAAATCACTCAACCTGCCTGTTCCTTAAGCAGTTTCCTGGGGTTTAATACCCTTCCCAGGTGGCAGCTGGATGCAGTGGAAACTACACTGGGTTTCAAGTCAGGGGCCCTTGATTGAAATGCCACTCCTCTAATCACTAGCTGTGTGACTTCATTCACATCTCCAGGACTTCTATTCCCTCATCTTTAAAATGAACAGGTTGGACCCGGTGACCTCTAAGGGCCCTTCCATCCCCTAAAACTGTAATCCTATGACTCTGAGCCAAATTCCAAGGAGGCTAAGATTAACCGCCAGGAAACAAATACGCCAGATGAGGCAGCTTGGGTCACACTCATCCGGAGAAGGGAGAGAGAAGGGCAAGGAGAATTCGGGTTGGCTTGGTGCCCTGGCCCCCACCCTGGGTAGCAGTGAATGGGCCTGGTGTTTGCCACTCCGAGGCTCCTATTCATGTTTGTCCACACAGAGAGTGACTTGGCTCAGCTCACCATGACCCAAGATACTGACAACAGAGGAGGGAGGGGGGGAAGTCCTCTGGTTACAACAAAGACTAAGGAAAAAGCTGACGCCATCTTTTCTTCTCTGCTACTGTTTCCATCCTACCTCTTCCGCTGCAGCCCCCAAGGAGAGGGAGACAGGAAAGAGTCCAGCTCACCAACCTGTTCAAGAAGGCATTGCCAAAAGCATTGAGTTTCCTGAAGGGTTTCTTCGGGTCTACCACCAGTGCATTTCCTGGAATAATTCCTTCCACATCTCCCTGCATCACCGCAATGAATGAGTCAGTAGTGGGCTCAGGTCCGATTCTCATGCCTGGGAAGTCCTGTTCCAGCAAGTACCTGGCAAAAGGAAAAAGAGGCTTGATGTCAGAATTCTGTACAAGGAACAACTATAATGGCTCACACATTTATGCAGTGCTGTGCAGAGGGTTACCATCATCCTCCCAAGTCACCCTGGCTCACAATCTAAGTATCATCCTTGACTTCCAGCTCCATGTCCAATTATTGATGGTTCTATTGTTTCTACTTTCCCAACATTTCTTGAATATGCTCCCTTCTCTCTTCTGCAACATCCTGGTGCAGGCCTTTATCACTTCAGACCTGGGTTATGGCAATAGCTTGCTGCTCAGTCTTCCTGCCTCAAGCTTCTCCCCTTTCTAGTTCATCCTTCACTCAGTTGTCAAAATGATGTTCCTAAAGCCTAAGTCTGATCATGTTACTACCCTAATTATTCTTCTCCAGTGGCTCCCTATTAGCTCCAGAATCAAGTATAAAATCCTGCTTGGCTTTTAAAAGCCCTTCATAACATAGCCCCTTTCTACCTTTTTTTTTTTATCCATTTGTTACTTTAATAAATATATTTACCCTTAGGTGTAAATGTGTTGGACATCATTTAACAGAATAATGCCTCTACCCCAAGGATTTCTGACCTGTGGCCCATCAACACCTAAGAGTTCCAATGATAAATTTAAGGGGGTCCCGTCCTACCTTTCCAGTCTTCTTACTCCTTAGTCCCCTACCTCCTTACATACTCTGTGAGCCAGTGACAGTGGCCTCCTTGCTGTTTCTTGAACAAGGCACTCCATCTCCTCACTCTGGACATTTTAACTTGGTGTCCACCATTGCCTGGAACTCAGTCCCTCCTCATCTCTGCTTCCTAACTTCCTTGCATTCCAAGTCTCAGCTAAAATCCCACCTCCTACAAGAAGCCTTTCCTGATATCTCCCTAATTAATGTTAATATTTTTCTTCTTTTAATTAATTAATCCTGTAAATATCTATCTTGTTTGCTCTTGGTTATTTGCATGATGTCTCCCCCATTAGCATAAGCTCTTATGGACTGTCTTTTGCCTTTTTATTTTCGTATCCCTGGTGCTTAGTGGAGTGTCTGGAATACAGCAGGTACATAATAAATGCTTGTTGACTGATTTTAAAAGTATCCTCCCTTAAATTCTCTTACTTATTGAAAAAACCTCTGCAATCAGTCATGATCACCATTTCACAGAAGAAGAAACAAGCTCAAAGAGAAGTGATTTGCCCAAGGTCATGCAACTAGCAAATAAAATGGGGAATCTGAACCCAGATCTTCTGCACCAAGTCTAGTGCTCTTTTCTGTTATTCCATAATGCCAAGAAAGATCCCATAAGAGGCAATTTTAGGCCATTTATCCACTCCAATCCAATCCAAGACTCATTCACTGAGCACCTACTACCTTCCATGCACTAAAGGGAGATTAAATTATACAGGAGCAATACAGTTTGTAAACAGAAATACAGAGGCTAATCTGAGGAGGGAGAGAACACCATTAAGTAGGAGGAATGGAAACACTTCCTTAGGAAACACCCCTTGTGGTGGAGGAGGCTAGAGATTCTGACAGGCAGAGGTCAGGAGGCAGGGCACTCCAGGTGTGAGGGACAGTCTGTTATATAGGCACGAAGGTGGGAAGATGGAATATCCTTTATAAGGAATAGCAAGTTTGGCTGGAGTACAGAATTTGTGAAGGAGAGTAATTTATAATCAAACAAGCCAGACTGCAAAAAATAACATGGTGAGGAGCTTGGATTTTATCTTAAAGCAACAGTTCTTAACATTTTGGGTGCCATGGACCCCCTTTGGCAGTCTGGTGAAACCTACGGACCTCTTCAGAGAAAAAATTTTAAGTGGATAAAATATATAAGATTACAAAGGGAACCAGTTATATTGAAACAATTCTTTTTTTAAAAAGTTCATAGATCCTGAATTAAGAATCCTTATCCTAGGGACAATACTATGGCTATGAAGGTACCCAGTACTATGTAGTATTTTGAACTTTCTTAGGGGTTATATCTAGACATATGAACTCATCACTGAGATAAGATAGTAGAGGAGTTAGAGTGTTGGACTTTGAGTCAGGAAAAGCTCAGTTCAAAACCTTCCTTTGACATTAGCTATATGTTGGATAAGTCACTCAACTTTCCTAGGCCTCAGTTTCCTTAGCTGTAAAATGGGGGCCATATCACCCATCTTACAGGGTTGGTATGAGACTTTTGAGATAATGCTTATAAAATGCTAAGCAAACCTTAAAGTGATTTATAAATGCAAGCTAGCATTACTCAACGAGGATGACATAAACTATAATTATGTTTTAAAAACAGAAATGATGCCTATATAGACTTTGCTGCTTTAGCTCAGGTTATTTTCAAGTGAAAATTTTGCTGATAATATTAGTTATATTCGTTAGGGCTTGAAGGGAAAAAGGAAAGATGGTGGAATAGTTGGTGTATTATTTGAATTAGAGAAATCAGAGCACGGATGGTTTATTGTAGCATCTGAAGTAAGGGAAGGGAAAAATAAATTGGTTTTTGAGCATATATTAAAAGACTAATCACATATTCTCCTCTGGAATTCTCTCTCCGTATGTGTTCTCTGCCCATACATATTCCTTGTATGTTGCTCTTCCCCATGTGTTTCCTAAAGGGTCAAGTCTTCTTACTGATGCTCTATATATTTTTGGAAGGCTTATTGGGGAAATATTTTGTTACTTCCTTTTTTACTATTTTATTTTATTAAATGCCTCTGTTTTTAACTTTTAAAAAAATTGGTTTTCTGCCTCTGGGAGGCAGTATGTTATGGAGGACAGAGGGTAAGCA